>NC_034593.1:145035092-145049344 GCF_900095145.1 Mus pahari | reverse complement strand
AGAGAGAGAGAGAGAGAGAGAGAGAGAGAGAGAGAGAGAGAGAGAGAGAGAGAGAGCAATCAAAGTCTAACTAAACTGGATTTTTTTCTCAGTCTCTAGGGGATGACCAGCGGTGTTTGATAATGTTCTCTGCTGGTTTTTCCTGAGGTCAGCAATATTTCTTATCATAACCATCCCCATGACCCAGCTAGCAGTCCCTAAACTTAGAACTGGGCTTATGTGCAGTTAATTTACTTGAGCCAGCACAAGTTGACTCTAGCATGTCATCAGCCATTTTCTTGATACCTCTCATATATCCAAAGCCTTCATCCTTTTTCCACCCAAAACCAACATTCTTATCCTATCCACATTCAAGTATGAATGAGCTCTAACAACTGTAGCCCCCTCCATAAGAGGACTTATGAAGTAATGCAAATCAGACGTTGAAACTAAATAATAAAATTTCAAGAAATTTACAAGCAGATTAGAGGAATCTTGGTATGAAGAAAGCCACTGCTAGAACCCTCTGAAAATATCTGATAGCAACAAGCCTATTTTGACTCATTTGGGTCCTAATTTCGCTTTGAGCTATACTGTGATCTGGACTCATGCAGTAACTGAACAGCAGCAGTGTACTTAAATGTGTCTTTCATATCTCAGCTATTCTCCAGACATGAGTTAGAGGAAGCTGCCCTGTTCTGTTAGCATTGTGATGTGGTGGCCCTGGAGTTACACACTTCATTAACAGCAATAATGCAGAACTGTATTTGAGGACCTCAGCTATCCTCTCTCAAGCACAAATAGGACTTATACAAAATGGAGTTCCCTTTGGAAGGGAAGTCCCTCTGGAAAGCACAATAAATTGCAACCCAGCAATTAAAAAATGAAAGACTTCAAAGTAAATTACTATCAATATATTATTTCCTACATGGAGGAGGAAGAGGAAAGAAAGGAGAAGGAAGAAGAATAAAAAAGCCATTCTAGAATTACCAGTTAAGGTCTATGAAAAACATACACTACTATAATGAGTGGTATAATGAGTTTGAAAACATTTATGCACAAGAATTCAGAACATAGCGAAAGGTGTAGCTGTGGCAGTTCAGCCTGTGTCCCACTCCATAGGTTACACCCTAAGCTTCTGTCTATTCTGCCAGATTCATCTCCTCTGAGGAGCTTGGATTTGCAAATTTGGGGAGGTTTTCTGCCAAACAAGAGAGCTAATCTATTTTTATATACTTTTAAATTAGCATACAAGGAAATTGGTGTTACTATGGCACTTTCAACTGCACTACACTCTGTCCTGTCCTCCTCTCTTCCTTCCTCACTGTCCTCCTTCCTACCCTAGAGCCCCCTTCTGCTTCCTTGTCACATGGGCTCTATTATGACTGCTTTCTGTTTGCTCCACCCCCTTAAGATTTCCTCATGCTCTCTCATGATCTCATACACATGCACAAATATATATGCACATATATTAAGAAAATGAGAGAAAATGTGCAGGGTTTGTCTACATCTACTTTACCCCTTCAGTCCGTCCATGTGCAGTTTCTGGCCAACCGCATGAGGAGCCATGGCTAACCGTTTTCATGATATGGCATGTTCTTCTCAGTCCTTGCTAAACAAGAGCATATTCAACATCTGTTTTCCTTTGGGCAGAAAATTACTCTCAGGCATCTAGAAAAAAAAAAAAAAAAAAAAAAACATGTTTTTTAATAAGACAATAACCTGAGTTCAAATCCCTAAGTCCCATAAAAAAAAAAAAAAAAAAAAAAAAAGCATGGTGCTTCCTAAGTAGTGGAATGGGATGAGAAGAGCACATTTGTGGGAGTGGTGCCCTTGGGACACTTGGGGCTGAAATCACACCATGTGGCCATCCTCTCTGCCTCCCAAACTTGGCTTCTTGCATCAGAAGGAAGGGGGTATTCTAATTCCCTCCAAAGCACTGATGCTGTCCTTAAGCAAATTCATGATAAGCTAATTAAATGACACAGTTGTTTGTAATGAAGAGCCCTGGCACCTGGCAGTGCTTGAACAGCATATGTCCAAGGGCACAGGGAGGGAAGACATGTTGGTCATGGGCATTGGAGGAAGGTATGCGGATCAAGGGCATGGGGAGGGAAGACATGTTGGTCATGGGCATTGGAGGAAGGTACGCTGACCAAGGGCACGGGGAGGGAAGACATGTTGGTCATGGGCATTGGAGGAAGGTATGCTGATCAAGGGCACGGGGAGGGAAGATATGCTGACCTTCTTGAATATTTTGAATGTTCCTATCTCATCTCTACTTATTACATGTCCAGTCAAGCATACAGTTTTCTTGGATTAACAGCTAACTATGGTCCTTCTATTAATAAACAACAAGTGATAATTTCATGAAATTCTTTAAGATACTTTTGAAAATGCTACCAGATATAACAAAATTAATATAAAGAGTTAAGATTATTCATTAATTTGCTGACGTTTCTGCTGAACTTGAAATTTTAAGAGTGCTTATGAACTAGAATGTTAACATGCAAGTCAGACTTAAATTATAGGATACTGATATTTCCTATATTTCCTATTTATTTGTTCATTCATTCACTCATTCGGTCATCATTTATTTGCTGCCTTTCCAAAAAGCAATTGAGTCAACTTTCTATGATGTTTTTAATGGTTCATGTGCTTTTTCTGGATGTGTTCTACTGTAATGAGCTCAGCTATTGTCTTGAAATGTTTTGTTACTGGAAAAGGATAACATTATAAGGGAATGTCAGTTCAAATGCTACTTTTATTGCCTATATTAATGATAGAATGATAAATATTTCCATTGGGAAAAAACAAAAGCTGAGAAACACTGAGAACCCACTCTGTCTGGTACCACAAGGTACTTTAAGGAAGGTTTTTCTTGCAACTCATAAACCTAAGTGGAGATACTGAGGAGGTTATGAGACAGACTGGAGACTGGAGATCACAAGTCACACAAACATATCATGTGCTTTACTGTCATGCCCCTTGTATCCAGCATAGTAATAGGAAGAACTTAAATCTAACTCTGCCTGGTACCTAGAGTATACCCTTTCTACCCAAGGTGAAGCCTTTTCAAAATTTGTAACTCCTGACATTTTCATTCATGACTCTTCAGTAGTCAATACAGTTCCTTCATACACCTTATCCAAACAACCATGAAAGGTGATGATATGGGATAGGAAAAAAATTAAAAAGGGAAATAGATGGAGTAACTTAACTGACCCAATGACATGTGATTCTGAAGGCTACTGGAGAAATGTCTCAGGTTATATGATCTAAGTGAAAGTTGGTGTTCACCCTGTACTTCACCAGATCTACCTGCACTTCCTGACTATTCGGACTCCCCAGAATGTGCTTGGTGACATGACTATTACAGACTCCAAGGCTCACATGTTAACCCTGCTGACAACTATACCACCAAAAACATCAGAACTGGTGAAGAAACACTAGCCTTTGCTAATGCCAGCCCAGGGCATGGCTTCCAAAATAAGTACAGTAGTTTCCACAGAGCTAGAGTTACATTTGCCACCTCTTCTTCTTTTAGAGTTTATTACCATAATGACACCTTAGAAACCTTACAATCTTTTGCTTATTGTTTATAGTCTCGAGCAGTAATATAAATTATAATTTTATAGAATGAAGGCCGAAGTCATATATATATATACATACATATATATATATATANATATACATATACATATACATATACATATACATATACATATACATATACATATACATATACATATACATATACATATACATATACATATACATATGTATCCTCAGCGTCTGTTTTATTAGTTACTAAATCAGTTTATTGTTGTCTAAGAAACTCCTGGGTTATAGAAATTTAGATAGCAATGTTCGCCCTGACTATTTTTAACTTCTGGTGTCCTTTCTCACTGGACCTATGCAGATGACTCAGGACAGGATGGCTCCATCACTACTGTCCATTTATTTACTCTAAAACCAAGAGTCACTTATTAAATGCTAATTTTTCCTGATTAAAGCAAAGCAAAATCTATGCTATACCTTATCCAGCTTCACCTGTAACTTCTATCAATTCTGTTATGTTTATTAATGGCTCTTTATCCCTCCAGAAAGAGCCATCTACCATTATAGTTATGAAAAAAGGCACCAGCCTACAAGTGCACACAATTCCTCACAGAGGCTAAAATGAGTAAATAATGTTAGTATCAGGTATCAGCGTGGATGCTGCCTTTTCTCTGTTACAGGCTAACATAGTCTTTTAAAACCATTACCACAGATATTCTCCCTCACAATATATTTGCCTTTATCATAACTATCTCTTCTCAAAAGTTTGCTGGAATACAGAAATAATTTCACTAAAAATACTCTGGACAGATTATTTTTCTAACTTTTCCTGTTTTTGTTTTTGTTGTTAGTTTCTATTTATTGACTTGGATGTTTGCTCCAGTTTGGGCATTTGTTTGTTTTGTTTTTTGTTTTATTTTTTGTTGAAGATCTCAGTAAATAGCCCACCCTGGCCTCAAACTTATGATTCTCCAGCTTCAGTCTCCCTCTTAAATGCTGAAATTATAGGCATGTGCCACCATGCTTCTTGGGACTAACTGCCTTTAATATCTTCCTAGATCTATGGAAATGTGCTTTGCAAACCATATACAAATTGCCTAACAAAATAGAACCTTGAAGTCATCAAAGATGTCACAAGAACTTGGCAAAGTGTCAAAATCTAATATCATTCATAAGATGTCAATACATATAATTTCACAATCATCCTTTACACCATTAATTACCAGATAAACAAGGCTACTGGCTCAGCTATGCTCATTTACTCATGCTAATGCTGTTTATGTATGTGTGTATATACATACATAAATATTCATCCATTTGTGTATATCCATGTACACAAATGCATGTACAAATATACTCACAGATGCACATTGAAGGCTCAACCAGATTAGAAATTACTTCTTTCACTAGACACCATCACTCCTGGTTCTCAGAATCCTCTACACTAAGTCTACCAATAGCATAGCAGATTTTGGAGTCAGTTTTCCTAAGCTATAGTCCTTATCAAAATGTTTGTTTTTTCACTAAATCACTCTGGCCATTCCCTCTGTTATTCCAATAAACAAACTAGCAGAATCCAGCAGCTAAGGTCCTGTGCACTGTATGTTTCTTTATCTTCTGGAGAACTTTTAACAGCTAGATGACAAGTTTATTTATAGCATTTATCCTTTGAGAAACACTGAGAGCACACTAAATATTTCACTTTTCAGTCATCTTCTCTTACCACCCGACATCAATAAGTTGTTTCCATGACTTTTCTGTTTCTTCAGGCTTTAGTGCCTCACTTCAGAAAAATTGAGTCGCAGCTCATTCCTGAAATAAGGAAAATGCTTTCAGAAAGGTCCACTGATTTTACTGTGTAGTGAAAAAGAATCTCTTTAATAGTCCTGTGTGTTTCTGTCCCTTTGTCCCTGTAATATGAAAGAATTAGTGTGACAGTTAACTCTAATTTTTAAAAAGAGACAAATTAATTTATAAACTTATGAAGAACCTGGGTCATGATGTCAAGTTTTTGATAGAATGAAGCTGTGCCTTTGTATTAGGCCAAGAAGAATTGTGCCAATTTTAATTGCTCTCAGTGACTATTCGAAATAGGACTATTCATTCCTGGGAACGTAAAAAATGCATATGAGGAAATACATATAAAAATAAGAGGTACTTGAGCAGGAAAAGGAACCCTGTGTTGAGTTCTGCCACCTCTCAAGAATATGTCTGACACAGAGACAGCCAGATGACAGGTTGTGTCATCCCTCAGGGGAAAGGACCCGAGCCAAAGAGACACAGATACTGAAAGTGCAATAGAAAAGTACTAATCAGTGGTTCTTGAGTGTATGAATGAATACCTTTCAGCTACTTAATATTTGTATTCTGATTTGCCATATTTTAATGTCTAGAAAAGTTGTATGTGGGCACATGTAAACATATTGGTCTAGAAATAGTAAAAAATAGAAATCAATTTCAAACGTATGTCAGATAACTATCTCACTGCTTTCAAAAACATGTCTTTCATATGTGTGACTCTTCGTTTGATTTTTTTAAACAAAAATTCCCTCTTAACATGAGAGTTTACATTCAAAACCTTTTCTTCTGGGTTTTTCTTTTTTTTAGTTCTGATGGGCTTTTAGAAACAGAATTTACATGGTCAAAGTAAAAGGCGAATTTTGAGTTATGTCCTTTTTATTATGTCCATTACAGGGACAATGAGACAGTCGTACTGTGATCCCTGTTAATTTTACTGTATTTTCCAAAAGTTCTTTTAAAACATACATGTGGTCAGAATACAAATAAGGGGGTTATGGGGTTGCTTTTTATAGTGGTAGGACTACACAGTGTAGCCACACGAGGCCTGACAAGCAGCTGTCTATGACGGTTATGAAGACAGCGGCCCAGCTCACCAAGACTGAAGGACCCACCTCACACATAGTGCCACCAAGCACTGGTCAGGCTTTGCTGACATGGATTCTTCAGAACGTGGGCAAGGACTGGTGTGGGCAGCAAAGGACTCACACGGATCCCCAGTAAGACAAGCAGAACTCATGCATCCTGGAGGTTAGAGGGGAAGAGAATTTTTCTACATGCCCCACACTATATATTCCACCAGTTATCTCTCCAGTAGAAGCTACAGGTCTCCCCTTTCTAATGGTATATGATTGCTTAATGTTAATCTAGACAGAGTATGGATCATCTCAAAATATTGAAGATCAATATTAATAAAGACAGGATATTCCTATTTGCTAAAAGACCACATTAACAAATATTTTTTTAAAAAAATTATTAATTTAAATTTAATATATAAGTGATGCATAAATGAATTTAGTAATCAGAATAGTAATGGCTTACTTGGTCGTGACTCTAGCAGCTGTCTGTTGATAATGCACAGTGCCAAGCATCTTCATCTGCCGGTACTGATCCTGCCAAGGATTATTGGAAAATGCATCCTTAAAAAATCACATCAAAGTCCAAAAATTCAAGTTAAGCTATGGCTTGGAATATTGAACATTCCAGTCTATGAATTTCATGGTTTCAATTTATATTGTAAATGGTAAGATCAAACTAAAGAATCAAACTAAGAAAGATTTAAAATGTTATGGGTGTTTTTAAAGCATTAATTAATTTCATTCTGATTATCTTTATTCAGGTATTATAGAGAATCTAAACTTTAAAATTCAGTAAATAACTCTGAGACGGTTACTTTAATCATATTTCTCATTGCTTCCAAAATAGTTGTCAGTTACTCAGTAAATAGCATATAATAGTGTTTCCAGTTAGGATATATGTTTTATATAATCAAACAAAATTAATTTTACCATAATTGTTAGGGACTCTTTTCAGAAAACTATCGTAAACATCACTAAAGAATGCCATACCATTTTCGCAATAGACCCCGTCCCAGCAAAGCAACATTTTAGACAATGGACAAGAAGATGTCTCTCCTAGTGGCCAATGGAATCCTTACCCACTTGGGAGGCGGGATGTACCTCCGGACACCATTACTAAAAAGGTAATCAATTTCAAGTTGACACAAACCATGAACCCCACACATCCATCGTAATTTGTAGTCCATATCTTGTGTCTTAACATCATTTCTAACCTCATGGTAAATTCAGGCTAAATATCCTGGCATTCAAGGGCTTCTGGTCAACTGTCAATGCATTGAAGAGAATGGAAATAAACACAGCCTGATGCTCAGTTAGCAATAGCTGTATGTAAGTAGCATGCCCCTCTGCCAGATTTACCATTTCTGGGTGTGCCTTAAGGTGTGCTTTGAAGTGCAAGGCCAGAAAGATATGTTGCATATACTTCATCTAGCCTTAGCTTCAACAGTGCACATAACCAACTTCCATAGAACTAAATAAACTAAATAAACTTTTTTTTACCATAAAAGGTTGATTTGCCACATCTAAAGTTGTTAAGTGGGTCAACAAGATGCCTCAGCATATAAAGGTGCTTCCCTTCAAGCCTGACTACCTGAATTTGATCCCCCAGGCCCACATAATAGAGAAGAACCAATTCCTACAAGTACACTGTATGTCTGAGAAAGGGAACAAGTACTTTGACCAAGAGCATATGCTTTGTGACACACATATGGCCACACACAGGTACACATATAAATTGATCTGTAAATAAATACAATAAAAATTGTTTAAAGTTTTGCCTAGCAAGCACTCACTGAGCAATGGTACACATACTACTTGCTAAGTGCCTGCATGGTGGTAGAGAAGGAAAGATGAATACAAACCTCAAGAATCTTTTAACCAAATGGGTGTAGTGAGTGGGTCAGACATGATAGCTCACCATAGCAAAGGAAAGGAGAGCAGCAACATGTGAGCAAGTGGGGGGTCTGAGCCCCCTCACTGTGATTTTAACTTCTTACAAAACAATATAAGAGACACTGACCTAATTTTTAAATTAGTAAAACACAGCTGTCCTGAGAGGCTAAATCAGTAACATTACAAAACCAAACATTCTTAGCAATCAAGGAAATGGGCACCATCCATTTCTCATCTGCTACACAGGATAAGTGGAAAGTAATGGGACACACAAAACTCTTCATATGCCTGTAAGAACACAGGGCATGACGACTGTGGGGACGTACGACACAGTGTAGTTGAGTAAGCACAGACCATCTCTGAAGTGTCTAAAATCATTAAACTAAACTTTCAGTGTCATTCAAGGTCACAGGACATTTACCAAAACAAACAAACAAACAAAAAAAAACTGGGTAGACTCAATTGTCTGTCAGCAAGAAAGTGTGTAAATTCTGCTGTCTTCACAAAGGAATATTTCACAGAACTAAATAATTAGTAAATTTGGTTATGATTGTGGTTATAAGCCCTAAAATCAGCCAGAGATATACCGAGCAGGACTAAAACTGAGCGTCTCTGGCCTAAGACATGAGAAAGAAAACTATTTTTATAAGGACATGATAAGCACTGTATTTAGAGTTCTACATACTTCTAGGGAGAACACTGGGCGAGACCCTTCTGCTAGCCGTGGTTCTTATACTAGAATGTTGAGGGTATATTGACATCACATTGGAACTACACTCATAATTTACTTAAAGTGTAACGTTGGGGATTTTGCCTCTGATGAATTCAGTCAGTCTTAAAGATATACATTTTTTTCCAGAATCTCTGGTGCAGATACCATGCATGTACTTGGGCAGTACAATGTGATCTGTGCTGTGAAAGAAGGCAGACTGTGACAATTCCAAGAAAGGACACCATTTGGGAAGAAATTAAAGGGTCCTAAGGACAGGGCATAGTGTCCAAATAAGCAGAAAATAACTGGAAGTCAAATCATATGGGCTGTATCCTATAGGAAATGGAAGTATTTTCAAAGGGAAATGGCATGATCCAATGTTTACTCAAACAGTTCTCTCTAACCAGTTTTCAGAGAACACACTGCAAAGGAGAGAGCTTAGAACCAAAGAACAAGTCAAGAAGCTTCTCTTGCTGTTCAGAGGAGAAAAGATGGAAACATAGTATGTAGAGAAGAGGGATTGGATGCATTAAAAGTGTGACATGTAGAGCCAGGAGTACCTTGTGGGGAAAAAGAAAAACTGGGACTGTATTCAGTAAGCAAACTGGGACTGAGGAAAATTAAATGAACTCTTTTAGAAGAGTGAATTACATTATAGTTTCTAGGAAATCAACCCAGCAAATTGCTTTCCATGCTATGGAAATAAGAAAGAATATGTTAGTGCTAGAGAGATGAGTCAGCAGTTAAGAGCATGTATTGTTCCTATAGAGGATCTGAGTTTGGTTCCCAGCAACTGCCTGTAACTCTAACTCCAGGAAGATCTATACCTCTGGCCCCCTATGGGCCCCTGCACATACATGCACAAGCCCACATAGAGACACACATGCCCATAGATATTACAATAATTAAATAAACATCTTTAAAAGAACATGCTACTTGGGTTTACTATTTCTTATTACTATGTAATTAACATGAGATGGAGAGGTGCTAGAGAAGAGAAATAAGATTATACTAGACAGAGATGGGAGAGAAGGAAAGGAAGGGGAAAGGGATTGATCTGCTTGCTAAACAAGAATTAAATAAAGCCCCAAATTCTATAAAAATAAGACTCTACAGAGGTAGTGCCATGATAATAGCAAGTCAGGAAGATAGTTTTTTAATTTTCCTTACTACTGATCCATTTCAAATATTTGTTTTGATAACCCAAAAGACCAGGATGATATAGTTCTACCAATTGCTTTTAATGTTAACTGTATTGTGTAAAAATTTTTAAAGCTTACTCTTTCTAGTATGTAATTACAATTATCCACAAAAGTAACATGGATAGGAGCTTGTGAATATATATATCTTAAAAGTTGTTCTAAAGACGAAGTGATGGGTGAATAGCAGGTCTTTAACAGTCGTGGGTTCCTACATGATGTGTCAATATTCTTAGCAGAGCACATCCCTTTATTTTCTCATGCCAGTGTGGACATGCAGTAGACACAAAGTCAGAGGACCTTTCTTGTCCACCACTGACTCTGAATTGTCCCTTTAATAAAAGTCCAAACCCAAAAATTACCTATTAGCTAGCTATCAAATCAAGGTAGAGAATAAACTCATCACATAGTAAAGCAATAGAAAGAGTGTTGGATTAAAACATTTCATATATCAATTTTGGCACAGGTGATGCATAAAGCAAATTATTATGCTCCTTCAGAAATTTGAGATAATCACTCCCATTCATGTTGCCTTTGCTTTGAAAAAAATCTAGAAGCAAAAATACAAAACTAACCCAACACCACAAAAATGCCCATGACTTACTGTATAGCTAGAAGTCCAAGATAACACAGTAACTGGGGGATCACGGGTTATTGCCAAAGAGAAGATTCAATTTCTAGTCTCGTGGTTATAAGCCCTCTAACCTCATTATGTATTGGTTCTAAAATCATTAAGATGGAAAAATAACTTGCCATTTTTATCACTGCTAAATATGTGACAGTGGTATTAGGAAACACTATAGGTTAAAATGAACATATACTGACTTTTGCAGCATCCCACTCTCATGGACTGACGTTATTATCCCTAGTTCCATTGCTGCATTTTGTATGTTGATGTTTAGTCATGGGATGGTGTACTGGTGGATATTCAATAAAACAGACATGATTGCCTTCACATCACCCAGCTGCCACCCTGTGGCATGGGGCACCAAAGGAGAAGGCTTACCTCGTATTTCATGTGTCATTAGAGACAGAGTGTTGTGTCACCTGACTCTAACTAAAGCCTGAGAGATCAGCAAGACCTGTGAATACCCCTCACACTGCAGACACACCACTGAGCTCTGAGAGACTACCCTAACACCCAAATGTGAGGATAGGTGGGGGTATCAAATACAAATTAAGCAGAAGACACATTCTTCTTACCATTAGCTCTTACAGAGTTGTCATAATCATGAATGTGTACAGTGTAGATCAGGCACTGCAATAAAGTGCTTGACAGAAAGTCTCATGTCATCTTCACAGCTTCACAAGGTGGAGACTTCCCCAAGATGGAGACTTCCCCAAGATGGACTAATAAACAAGGAATTAGAACCCAGTGTTGTCTGGACATACAGTGTGCTCCACTTTCCCCATTGATGTATATTCATTGTGCTTCATGATGGGTTAAATGAGGACATGCACTTTGAGCATACTCACCCATGTCTTCTTCAAGCCTCCTCTCTTTCCCACAAGCCCATGGGTCCTATGCAATTTTGTTTTCATTTACATGTCACATATACATCCATGATTTCATGCATCTGTATAAAATTTAGAAACCAAAAGTGGGAGAAAATATTCCTACAAAAAGCATACATTTGTTCCTTGTGGCTGAAAAAGGAATCCTCTTTGTATATAAAATACATTTTCTTTGCCCATTCTCCTGTTATTGGACACCTGATTTGGTTTCATAACTCAACTGCTGTAAATAGTGCTGCCAGAAGTCTTGATGTTCTAGAATCTCTATGCTTGGAATTCTTTGTTAGCACTCGAGAGTAGTAGAGCTGGGTCATATGACAGATCTATTTCAGTTTTCTTTAAAACCTCCATACTGATTTCACAGTGGCTGAACTAGTTTGGATTCCCACCAGGGTATATATGGGATCCCTTTGTCCACATCCTCATTGGCATATATTGTTATTCTTTTTTTTTTTAGATTTACTTGTTTATGTATGGGTACTCTATCTGCATGAACACCTGCATGCTGAAAGAGGGCATCAGAACTCATTATAGGGTGTTGTAAGCCTCTTGGTCTTGGTTTCTAAATTTTATTCAGACACATGAAATCATGGATGTATATATGGCATGAAAATGAAAACAAAATTGTGTTTTGTCCCATGGGCTTGTGGGAAAGATAGGAGGCTTGGGAAAGGTATGGGTGGATATTGCTGGGAATTGAACTTAGGATGTCAGGAAAAGCAGGTGATGCTCTTAAACACTGAGCCATCTCTCCAACCCATATTGTTAGTCTTAATGGTTGTCATTCTGACTCAAGTTAGATGGATTACCAATATAGTTTTAATTTACACTTCCCTGGAGGGTGGAGAAGGTGAATAGCCTCATCTGTTTATTGGCCATTTCATATTCTGAGAACAGTCAGCTCATTTCATTAGTTTCTTCATTGACATTGTTGATTTCTTGTTATTTAGATTTTAAGTATTCTAGATATGCTATCAGATATACCTGGTGAAAAAATTTTTTCTCATTCTGTAGCCTATCTCTTAACTCATTTAAGTGTTTTCTTTGCTGTATAGAATTCATTTCATTTCATTTCATTTCATTTCATTAAATCTCATTTATCAATTGTTAGTGTTATTTCCTAAGCTACTGGAGTCATTCTCAGGAAGTCTCTGCTTATGCCCAGCATCTCAGAGTCTTAAGCTCTTTGCTTTACTGATTTTCTCTGCTGTCACTGAAAGGGACTATCCATGTCTTTGTCTAGCAGGTGAATTTGGGGTTGTGACTCTCCTTCCTAGTTGTGTTTATCTGTGTCCCACAGACCCTAATATGTCATATTTTCAAGTACGCTGTTTCAATGCACTGTCTTACTTGCCCTAGGCTGCTTTTTTGAGTCTGGACTTCTTATAGAAATATATTATTTGTGGTGTTTGGGGAGTATCCATCCATCCTTCTGCCACTGCATACAGTTTAAGTAAATTATTGTTGGAGACAACCTTTGGTGTGACTTCGGACAACTTGTTGAGAGTTGATTTTCAGTTTAGGTCATGGCCTAGACAGATTCCTGTAGTAAACTGGGGAGAAGTCTAGACATAACAACAATATGTGGTTGGTGGGTGGTGTTGGGTTCCTCTGTATTTTTATATTCTTGATAATTATCAGTACAGTTTTTCTATCAGTTATCTAGAAATAGATATTACCATCATCTAGCTCTCCTGTAGTTCAATAACTTTCCTTTGCCATATCTGCACCTTCATTATCTGAATATGTAAGCTTTTTGATGGACTAAACTCCTTTCACAGTATAAAACTCCAATCTGTCTCTAGCAAAGTTTTTGTTCTGAAATATTTTTTATTTCAGTCTCACACAATCAATTTTTTTTCCTTTCATTAATAGTTACACGATGTCATTTCATAGACCTATTTAGCCTTTAAATACATCATTGTATTTAAAGTAAGAACTGAGAGGTTGAGAAAAATAGATCAATTTTATTAAGTCTGGCCACATACAAGTCTGAGGACCAGAGTTCAGATCCCCAGAACACAAGTGAAAAGCTAGAAGTAGCATTTACACGTGTGCAGTCCTGGCGCTAAGATAGCAAGTGGATGCAGATCCGTGGATTTTGCTGATCAGCTATGCGCAATCAGAAAATTCAAGTTCAGTAAGAGAATGTTTCAAAATCAAAATGGAGAGCAACTGAGAAATACTCTCAATGTCAACTTCTGGCTTTCAAATGCACGTGTACACATATACCCATGTGCACACCCACAAACATATTGATACAAATACACATTCACCGCACATACACATACAAAACAGTAATAAAATGCATCAATTTTATTCCATTTATTTTTTCTTTTACATTTGATTATGAATTTTGTTGCTTCTAAGGTTTTATTCCTGTTTTCTGTGAATTATTTGAACATCTCTTAGAATTTCATTTTCATTTATTAATTATGTTTTTAGTGTGACCCTCTATATATCTTTTGTACTGCTGCTCCTGGGGTGTACACACACACACACACACACACACACACA
>NC_034593.1:144954319-145034914 GCF_900095145.1 Mus pahari | reverse complement strand
GAGAGAGAGAGAGAGAGAGAGAGAGAGAGAGAGAGAGAGAGAGAATTTACAAATCTACTGTGTCATGATTTAGAGGCTGAAGCACAGAGCACAGACCTGACATCCCCCCACCTTCCTGGTCTCACCTGTCTTATAGGATGCAGACCGTTCTTGCATCCAACCTGTGTGGGTCTGCATATAGCCACATCAGATAGTGTCATAATTTTGTTTTGAATGTAAAAGAAGGTTTGAAACTTAAGAAAAGGAAAGTCAATTTATCCACTGGCAGCTCTTTGGCAATGTTTTTCCCCTTCTTACCAATACAAGCTTTTTCTTTTCCCATTTCCTTCCTGCTGGTGAGCTGCCTTATGACTTTTAAGAGAGTTCTTGAGACAACAATTCCCCTCATTTCCCTCATTTGAAACTGTTCTGATTTCCTGTTCATTTCTGAAGAATACTTGAACCGTTAGAGGATTTGGGCTGACAGTTAATTCTTTTCAGTGCTTGAAAATTATGTAATTTCCTTCTGTCATTCCTGGCTTTTGGTGAGACATCTGCTGACATTCAAATTGTTTTTCCCTTGTAGAGAAGGTGTCATCTTTTCCTCTAGTTGCTTTGAAGGTTCTGTTTGATTCTAGCTTTTAGTCATCAGATTAGACTGTGTCTGCACGTGTACCTTGCTTTTCTCTGCTTCCTGAACCTGTTATGTTTTCTCAGCCACCAAATTTCCAGGTTTGGGGGGATTGGTTTTTAAGTTTTATTTTATTTTTTGTTATGTGTGGATGCAGTTCCCATGGAGATGAAGAAGGTATCACATCCTCTGTAGCTAGAGTCATAGGAGGTTGTGAGCTTCAGAATGTGGATACCGGACATTGCAAGGGCAAACATGGTCTTAGAGTCTGAGACGTCTCCCCAACCCCAGGGCATTATTTCTTCTGGTAGCATTTTTAGCTCTACCTTTTTCCCCCATCCTTCTGACAACATGATTACTAAAACAGTGTGTAGTCCCACAGGGCTTTGAGACTTTTTCCAGTGTGATCTTTCTCTGTTACTCAGACTAGATGATTTCTGTTGCCCTAACTCCCAGCTCTCTGTGGTCTCTTGCTAAGATTCTCCAGCAACTGGGCTTTCTATTTCAGCCACTTTGTTGAAATAGAACACCTAAAATCCCCATGTATTTTCTTTCTGCCTCTCTGTGTTCACTGAGGTATTGTATTTCTTTGCTGATGGCTTTTATAATTCCAAGTGTAATGGGTGTGTATAATCAGTCATTGGGATTTTTCCTTGATGACTGCCTTAAAAGAAGGTACTTCTAACAACTTCATCTTTTCGGTATAGACATCTATTGTTTACTTTCATTGCATCTAAGATTTTCCTGACTCTTGGTATGAGGAGTCATTTTCCCATTGAGATGTGAACACTTTTATATTTGTAAAACTCTGTATCTTATTTGACACACAGCATGTGGGGGGGGATATGGTGTATATGTGGTGTATGTGTGTAGTGTTTGCATGTGTAGTGTGTCATGTGTGTGTGTGGTGTGTGGTATGTATGGTGTGGTATATGTGGTATGTAGTATATGTAGTGCATATGTGTGGTCTGTAGTGGGGGGAGATGAGCATGCGTGTTGTGAAGGGCCTACACTTGTTCGTGGGTGTGTGTGCATGTGAATGCCAGAGGATACTGTCTTTTTACCTATGTTTTTGAGACAGGGTATCTTACTGTCCTGTACTCACCTGGAAATCCATCTCTTCAGTGCTCAAGTTGAAAGCATACAGCACCATAAATATATCCTATCATGCCCTGCCTTTTAAACATGAATTCTAGGAATTAACTCAGTTCCTCCTATTTGCAAGACAAGCACTTTCTTGACTAAATTATCTCTCCATCCCAATTTGATCTTTTTGTTTTAACTAGATTTCTCTGATTCTGTTTCAGTTGAGGAAGGATTTGGTGTGACTCGTAATCAAGAGGAGATAGAAAGATAGGTGTTGGGAATGGAGAGATGGTTCGATGATTAAGAGCATTAAATGGTCTTCCAATGGGCCCAGGCTCAGTTCCCAGCATCCATGTAAGGTGGCTCACAACTATTTGTAAGTCTAACTTCAGAGGATCTGATGGTACACAGACATATATACAAGCAAACCACCCATACACATAAAATAAAAATAAATATATCTAACAAAACAATTTTTAAAAGAAAAGGGGTCCCTTTGGGTTTTCACTGAAACCTCAGACAAAAGTTCCTTGATATTATAAGGTTGAGGTGAAGATCCAACTCCCCAGTCATTTCCTCGGATGCGCTGGTACAGATGCCTCATTATCATGGGGTCAGATGAAAGTCTGACTCTATTAGGCCACCTCTAACATCATATTGGAAAGGCAGTAATTTTATTCTTGCTGGGTGGGAGGAGCCATTGAGTGCTGGTCATTTGAGTACCCTGGCACCCTACTTAACCTCTGGGTATTAAGGATTATGGTATTGTACTTCAGAAGCCATTTAAGTTTATAACATAAATCATGCCCTTTTGAACATCTTAAGTGCCATGAGCTGTCATCCCTTGAAGCTATGTTTGATTTTTCTGTCACTCAATGGCCCCTCCCACTCAGCCACAACAAGATGGGATGTGGGAGATGGCTTAATAGAGTCAGACTTTTATCTGACCCCATGATAGTGAGGCAAGTGTACCAGGGCATTTTCCAGTTGTTCAAGAGTCAAGAGGGATATAGTAAGGTACAGGCTCATATAGTAAGGTATAGTAAGATAGATATCCCAGTGTATCCTCATGCTTGGGTCTGAAGGAACACTGTGCACAAACCACCTCAGTGGTGATCTTATATGAACCTTCTCAGCAATGAGCAACTTCCCATAATAAGCCCAGTTTTTCAGGCTGAATTTGGGGTGAGTTATAGCATTTGGTATCAAATCAACATTCTTTTCCTTGTTTTTTGTTTGGTTTTTTTTTTTGTGTGTGTGTGTATTTTCTTGACTTCTAATGATATTAGATTTTTTTTTCCTGTAAACTTTGTTTGGGGGTCAACCTGAAAATACCATACTCCAACTATGTAGTGGAATATGTATGGTTTCTCCAACCTCTCCTTGAAAGCTCCAAAATTACAGAATCCTCTGATTCTTTTTTGTCATTCCAAATATGTCACACTGTCTTTGCAGAAACCTTTGTGCTGGCATTTCCCATACAGAGAGAAACCGAGTGCACATGGCTTACTGCCCGGAAGCCCCTGCTTGAGTAAACATAGCCTCTGACATTTGTGTTCCCATCGCTGTGTTGTGCTTCATTATCAATGTTCTCTGTTTGTGCCACTTCCTGTCCTTGGATCACATCCCTCCAAGTGTCTTGTCATTTTTGTTTGTTTAGTTTATGCAAGAAGGCATTTGTTCTTTGCTTTCTCCCACCATCATTGCCACCCTCTGCCCATAGCCCAGGAGAGTGGGTGGGCAGGCAGAACCACTTGCAGAGTGACAGTGTGCCCCATCCACACTCAAGATCCAAGAACATAAGCTTTATTAACTCACAGTAAGGGAAAAATTAGTAACTACAGCAGCACCATCCTGTTTACATACCTGTAAGCGTGAAGTCCCAAACAGAGCATCAAGACTCACAGGCCTAATCCACTGAGTGGGAAATACTACAATAGCTGCTAAGAAACTGGGTATGAATACCAGTCAGACCCAAAGCCTCCTCTGCATGATCTCCTTTCTTTCCCCAGTTGAACTGGGGATGGGGACCAGGCTACAGTGTAATAGCATAATCAAAAAGATGACCTTTGATAGACAGCTTTGTCAAGTGCTGGTTTAACAGTTCTCAGCTATATGAATTACATGGAAACATTGTATGCTGTTGCACAACCTTAATTTCAGTAAAATTAGATGATAATACTAATCACCTCTTAATGCTGCTGTGATAACACAACATAACATAACGCATGTGAGATGTCTTGGGACACTTCACATGTTTGGTGATACCTAGTGTTTATTAATTGCATTTACTGTGCCCACTCACTGAGAAGAATAAGTGGGATAAGCTGCATGTCCTCAACAATTCAAAAATAGGAGCGGGGGAGGGTTCAGTTGGTAAAGTGCCCACATAGGCAGGAGGACCTGAGTTCACATTTCCAGCACCCACAAAAAAATTCATGAAGAATAATTGTAAGCCCCAGAACTGGAGGGGCAGGGGTGGATAGAGGCTGATGGTTCCTGGAACTCATTGGCCACCTAGCCTAGCCAAATCAATATGCTTCAGGTTTAATGAGAGAACAATTGAGGAAGTCACTAGTGTCAGCATCTGGCCTCGACCTGGACATACACAATGCACATGTGCACACATGTGTGCACACACACACACACACACACACACACACACACACATGTACATACACTACACAAAAACAATTCAAACATCTACGTAATTCTGAATTCAAACTGACCTGTCCAAAAAAAATCAAAAAACATGTCTAAAGTTAAGAACTGGCAGAATGAAGAAGTCTGATTCACCTTTGGACAGAGTCATTTCAAAAATTAATCAGCAGAGTAGCTTTCAAGCAGATTTTATTGATTTTTCTCATGCAGATTGTATATTAAGGAACAGACGCTGCCAACTGTTTTACCAGAGAAGCAAGTAGGAATGCAGAAATCAACTCCTGTCAGCTTTCAACCTCGAACCTCAGATCATTCTCTCTGGCATGTAGCTGGCCATGCCAAGTGAGGTCACTCAGGAGACAACTCAGAATGTAATCCTGTGTTTACCATGGCTTCCAACTACCAAACAAGAGAATAGAAAAATGTATGGTAGTAGAGAATAGCTGAACTTCCCAAAGGACTTCCAGTCTTCTAGACTGGCAGGAAAGTGACAAAGATTCTGGAAGGTTCTTAAAAAGACAGATGAGTCTGAGGAATAAGCATTTGCCTTTAACGTTACACAAACCAGGTCCATGAGATTATGACATTGTGGTCACCGTCATGCGAGTAACTGTTTGCACCTTGCACTGGTACAGGCTAAAGACCTCACAACTTTCCCTCCAATTCTCCATGACTCAAACATCTTTAATACTCATGAAACTAGAAAATGGTTCATTATGCTAAGAAAGCTAATTGGACATATAAAATATATTATTTTGCATTGCATATGGCCAATTAGTAAATTCGAGTATTTTATTTTTAAATTACCTCCTGTTTGGAATCCAGCAAAATATTTCCCTTTAGATGATGTTCCATCTTACTATGGGTTTCTTTATTTATCATTTCCCTTAAGAGCTCTAAAACAAAGGAGAGTGCACAGCTCCTGCTAAACACCCTTCACTTCCCATAAGCGGCAGAATCTTACAGGCATTTATGAGACGATTGGTTTTTTGTGCTCTCGAGCTAATAACAAATTAATAAACGTTGATTGTTCTCTTCAGAACAAGCTTGCTGTGCACCTGTGTCATAGAACTTAGGCAATTCCTCTGTTTTACCTTTGAGAACAGGATCATTGTCCCTGGTGCTTATATATCTCTTTGAGTAATTTCTCAATATAAATACCAGCTAGCACTCCCCTTTATATTTATTGTGAACTCTCATTGTTTTATATTCTTTTCAGATGAATTTTGTTTCCTTAAAATCAGGAATAAAGTGTTATTTGGCAAACCACCAGGTACCAGTACAAACATCTCCAACAGCCCTGTGCACACCCTCTTGTTATCCTTCTCAGCCTGGGCTGGAAGGCCACTTGATACCCTCTCTCTCACCCGTGGGTATCTTCTTCCAGTCTCTCGCCCATGGGGTGGCACTGCTGCCTTCTGTTTGCACACAGGGAACTCGGCCTGACGGTTCTGCTCTCCACAGGCAGGCAGCCACATTCAGACCCTGATGGGGTCACAGAGCCTTCAGCACCGCAGCCGGGAGCAGCAGCCATATGAAGGGAACATCAACAAAGTGACCATTCAGCAGTTCCAATCGCCATTGCCCATCCAGATCCCCTCATCACAGGCTACCCGGGGACCTCAGCCTGGACGGTGCTTAATTCAAACGAAAGGGCAGAGGAGTATGGACGGTTATCCCGAGCAGGTAAGGACTAGTCTTGTAACAGTAAATAAACATTCAGGAAGTTAAAACAACTCCATGTTGCATGTTGATCCTTCACACATGATGCTCTTCATAGGAACTGGTCATTGCTTCCAGTGGTTATGGGCAATAACACATCGGTAAAATGCCCTTTGAAAGCATGCAAAATGCAATGGTCTTCCAGTCCTGTCCTTTTTTCCCACTCCCCACCCCAATTCAACTCTTCAGGTTTTTTTGGTTTCTTTTTTTTTTTTTTTTTTTTTTTTTTTTTGAGTGTTACAAAGCAGCTCTGTGGGTGGGCTATGATGACTAAGGCCCTTGGTGAAGTGCAGGGTCTGAAAGGCAAGCTATTACCCCATCCTCATTTGCAGAAAAACATTTTTAGTCCTATTTTCTGGTTGTTGAATAGTACAGAGTATAGAAAACTCTAACAAATTATTAGAAGAGAAATATTTTAGATGTTCTAAAAGCTACTGATCATTGTGATGTAGCAAAATCTTAATAACAAGAATGATTGTTCTCCTGCCCTGACTAGAATCGAGAACTCACTTTCCACTGTAGAATGTTCTTCCTTTATACAAAAAAAAAAAAAAAAAAAAAAAAAAAAAATGTGCCCTGATAAGAAGCTCAGAGAGGAGACAACATGATCTAGCACATACAATTAATCCCTCTTACTTCATTATTAGATTACTATAGGCAAAAATTCCGGGGCATTATTCACCCCTCACATGGTTATGAAGGGTCTGCTCTGGTATTATCTAGAGCTGCACATGTTAGTCAAGCCTGTACTCTGAACACACCAGTTAATATTAACTTCTTTCTCCAGATTTTCTCTGGACGTTGCTAAGAGCCATTTATCCCTGGGATTCCAGCTGCTTCAAGCATTGTCTCTTTCTTACACCTGCTCTGTATCAATAATCCTCAGAATCGTAGATGCTCAGGATGTTTCTCTTTCCCTTTCCTTGATCCGGGCTACATGTTGGATTTAGTGTGTGACAAGCCAGGCAGGCGCCTGTAGTCAGATAATGATGTATGGCTACTGATTCTCTAGAGGTTCTAAAAAGTTAATGAAGTTTAAACTACGCTGTAACAAAGGCTCTGTGCATATCTGGCTCTGCAGGAAAAACTACCCTACATCAAAAAGTTGACATTACAGGAATAATTAACCACAAGACTAGCAAGCGCCCTAAAGCAGAGTGTACCTCACCTGATGAGCTGTGAGGCACACAGAATGTGACTACTTCTCTCCTGTTTTGCCTTCCCTAACCTCTGCTCTTCCTCATCAAGCTCTTTTGCTCAAGAAATATCACTAAGCCAGAGCTCAGAATCTGCAGTTCCTTTATCATTATTAGCCTTGTGACCCTGCCCAAGTCATTCACTCCTTTTTAAGGGTTCTGTTTCTTTCTTTAAATTGAAAACACCACCTGTCAGATGGTTTTGGTGAGGACTGGGAGATGGTTCAGTCCCTAAATTGTGTTCCAGTTCTTTCCAGCTTCTCTTGACTATGAGGTTTTCTCTCTCTCCACCTTGGGCCACAGCAGGCAGGTGAAACCCCTAATCACAAGAGAAATCCTCCATCCCAGAGGCTTTAGGAGACCCCAGTCACCACCCATCCATCTGATATGTATGAGCATTCTAGAAATAGCCGAGCTTCAGATCACAGCTGATGTCTGTTTGTCACAGTGAAGCAAGCGTCATCTTTACTATTTAAATTGTTAAAAAATGTACTGAGAACGCTCCCCAGAGCTGGTACCGGAAACACTGTTTTCCTTAACTTTTTAGCACATTCTAGATTTTCAGTGATATAAATTAAATATAATCACTTCCTTTAAAAAGGATGACTGAAATCTACTTATGGAAATTGTCCACGAAAAAGAAAGTGACTCTATTGTTTCTGGTGTTATAGTGACCTGAGGGAAGCCAGGAACCATACCTTCCATGTTATTTATGTACAGCCTTTATGAGATAGAGTTATATTTGTTGTTGTTGCTGCTGCTGTTGTGTAGATACTTTTGTATGTGCCCATATGTGCATGCATGAGTGTACATGTGTGTAAGTGTCCATATGAGTGTGCATGTTTGAGTGTGTATGTGTCAATGTAAATATTCATGAGTGAGTCTGTATGTGTTCATGTCTGTGTGTGTCCATGAGTGTACATGTATGAGTGTGTGTGTTTTCATGTCTGTGTGTATCCATGTGAGTGTGAACACATGAGTGTGTGTGTGTATCTGTGTGTCTGTGTGTCTGTGTGTCCGTGTTCATCATTGTGCACAGTACTAGGGTTTCACTAGGATGTTTTCATATAAAAAATCATAACCTTTCCATAACCTTTCTTCCCCTCTTTCCACCCCCTTCCCATAATCCTCTTCTCCCCTGAGATCAGTGGTCCTCAATCTTCCTAATGCTGTGACCCTTTAATATAGTCCTTGTATTGTGGTGACCCCCCCAATCATAAAATTATTTTTCTTGTTACTTCTTATATGAAGTTTTGTTACTGTTATGAATCATAATGTAAAGATCTATGTTTTCTTGTATTTCTGGTGGTCTTAGGTGACCCCTGTGAAAAGGTTGTTTGACAGCCCCTAAAGGGGTCTCAACACACAGGTTGAGAACTACTGCTTTAGATTGTGCCGTGTGTGTGTGTGTGTGTGTGTGTGTGTGTGTGTGTTTGACTTTATGTGTCTATAAAAAAATCTAAGATCCACAAATGAGGGAAAGTGAGCAAATACATGGGATGTTTTCCTGTCATTTTCTAATTAATAAATAGTAGTAAAGAGGGAAAGTGTTACATAAAATACAGCTAAGTATTCCCTCCAGCTACATCAAACTGTTTTATATTCATACTCATAGGTTTTGAGTCATGTAAATTATAAACTATTATAATCTAATTTTTGCTACCCTATAAAAACTGGCTTTAACAAATCTAGATCATTTGAAGGAGAAGTTGCAATTAAGTGTATCTTTAAAGTGAAATATGAAAAAGTGTCCTTTGCAATTGTACTTACTTATAATTTAGAAATTACTGACTGATGAGTTGAAAATAGAAATCACATTAGTGGAAGATTTTTTTTGCCCTTCCA
Source organism: Mus pahari (assembly GCF_900095145.1). NCBI lineage: Eukaryota > Metazoa > Chordata > Mammalia > Rodentia > Muridae > Mus > Mus pahari. The sequence goes on along the minus strand of NC_034593.1, from coordinate 145,025,794 downwards.
CAAGACAGTCAGATATCATTTTAGGAACAAGAACAGTAGGTATACTAAGACCAGTGCCTCTGAGTAGGGTTAGTTCATCCAAAGTCTGGTACCTGGAGTACATCTTAATTAAGTATGAAATGTGATTCGTGTTTATCTTAAACCATCTAGGGGGAGACACTAGAGACATGTTTAAAATAGAAAGATGGAGAGTGCTTTGGGCATTGGAGTTTAACAGGTTAAGGGGGTGAGTGAGTGTAGCCAGAGGCATAAAGTTGCTTAATCAGCCAGTCGTTTGATCATCTTTAAGAACTTTTCTTCTGTGTGTTTATTTAATTACAAAGCTCATGCCAGTGTGTACCCCACCGTTTTTTTTCCTTGACTTGTCAGTCACCTCACTGCTGTCATCTGGTACCACAGGACTCCCCTGCTTGCTCTGTACCTATCATTTATGAATCTTTTCTCTTCATTTAACAACAGAATGCTGCCTCTTAGTCACATGGCTGCTGTCATCTGGGATCACCCTGCACCACCCTATATTCAAAGACAGTATTTTCCCTTACTAGTAACTCACCCTCAGCTCAGGATCACCCAGATGCCCTCATCTGTTGAGGTTTCCAGATGTTCTGCTACCTTCCTGTCTGCAGATATTCTGTCTACAGCCTACATTAACACAAACACCCGTTCCACTGAATTGCAGCCTCTGCAAACAGTAGGCATCCATCTAAAACTGTCTGATACCTAAGAGAGTAACAGCATAGATGCTAGACCAAATTCTCCACAGCCCTGAGCACTGTTCCTGCCCAGTCTCTGTCTCATGGACCACACTCTCTAAACTCATGAACGTAAAGTTTTCCCTCTATTCCTCCCTCTCTCATCTCAGCAGAAATGAAATCTCCGCTACAAAACTCAATTCCTTTTTCCCTCAGTGCTTCGCTTCCATGTCAAACCCCTATTTGTGGATCCTTTCTCAAACTAAATGCCCTAACATCCCTAAATGCTACCAGGCCTTCCAAAGGTGTCCTCCACGACCATATTTAAATTTCTATCTCTGCTTTCTCTCAATTGTCTGTACAGTCTTTTCTAAGTAGCCTGGACATGTGTATAGAATGACAGATACTACCCAGTATGCTCCTGAGGTATAGTGGGCATCTAAAGCCACTTTCTGACATATGGAGGCATAGAGAGACATTACCCCTTTAATGGAGTTTGTGTTGTTTACACTAGATCAACATGGGCTCACTATGAAACATGAGTGAATTGGAAACCTTGTTGGAAAGTATTTAGTAATTGCTAGTTGGTGACTTTTTGTGTCTTTTTTTCTTAGTTCTGTGTGAGAATAGAAAAGAATCCTGGGCTTGGATTTAGTATCAGCGGTGGAATTAGTGGGCAAGGAAATCCTTTTAAACCTTCTGACAAGGTAAGAGGTGAATTCCTTATTAACAGTCTTAGATTCAAATGTTATCTTCCACTGTGATGCAATGGTGAAAGGAAGCTTGTGGGTATGTTTGCTGTGCTGATTGATCTAGCTAACCATGAAGCCAGTCAGAAGCTGAAATGTGTCTGTACAGGGAAAAATGAGTCTCACATAGTGCTTGAAGAAAACAGAGCAGAAAAAACAAACTTTTAATCTTTCTATTTGAAAAGAAACGGTTTTTGGAACTATTCTCATGATTAGTTTCTATGGAGTTAGTGTGTGTGTGTGTGTGTGTGTGTGCGTGTGTGTGTGTGTGTGTGTGTGTGTGTGTGTTTGCCTATTTGTTTTGACTTTACACTTGTATGTGGTAAAGAAATCTATGTAAGCAATTGATAAGAATTTTTCCAAAAATGTATTTCTAAATTGTTCATTTGTTACTTGGAAAAATGTTTTCTTGTAGCAACAAGATGATCCCACCTTGACTGGGTTTTCAGGCCAGTAGCTGATCTCAATCCACCGGACTTGCAAAGGGTTTCGTTAACAGAATTTTGGAATTGAGAAATCACAGAAAATAAATGTTAGAAGAAAATTGAAGTTAGCATTAGCAGAGGAACCAGACCCTTATCTCATTGGATAAATGTTTATCCGCCTCGCTTTCTGCAGGCCACTGACACCCAGCAGGCCAGTCTGACCCCAGCGTGGACAGTCTCATTTTGTACCCTGAGCTTACTCTGCTACCTTCAATGCTTAACAATCTCATACTGAAATCAGTGCAGATAAATTCACTGAATTACAGTGATCTACCTTTGATCTCACCAAACTACATTGTCTTAAGTGTCTGCAGGTACAGACCTTTTCAATGTACTGCTATTACAGAGGTAGCTCACAGATCGATTGCTGAAAATAAAGTCAACTTCTGAGGAAATATTGAATGTAGGACTGCAGCAGTGGCTAAAGCACTAGGCTTGCATCCCTGACATCCAGAGTTTAGATTCCTAGCACTCACATAAAAGCCTGTAAGGCAGCCTGTACTCGCCAATGCAAGATGCAGAGACAAGCTGCTCGCAAGAGCTGAATCTGAAAATTCTGGGTTCAAAGATGAGACCTTAATTCAATATACAAGGTGAAATGATTAAGGAAAACATCTAAAGACAACTTTGAGCCTAACAGGCATACGTAAACAAGTGTGGGCCAAACATATAAGAACACACACACACACACACAAACACAAACACACGTATTGACTCCCCTATCAATGCAGACACTATTGCATACACCAGCAAGATTTTGCTGAAAGGACCCTGATATAGCTGTCTCTTGTGAGGCTATGCCAGTGCCTGGCAAACACAGAAGTGGATGCTNACANTCAGCTANNNGATGGAACACANGGCCCCCAATAGAGGAGCTAGAGAAAGGACCCAAGGAGCTGAAGGGGTCTGCAACCCTATAGGTGAAACAACAATATGAACTAACCAGGACCCCCAGAGCTCATGTCTCTAGCTGCATATGTAGCAGAAGATGGTCTAGTCAGCCATCATTGGGAAGAGAGACCCCTTGGTCTTGCAAACTTTATATGCCCCAGTACAGGGGAACACCAGGGCCAAGAAGTGGGAATGGGTGGGTAGGGGAGCAGAGTGGGGAGGGTATAGGGGAATTTTGGGATAGCATTTGAAATGTAAATGAAGTAAATACCTAATAAAAATTGGAAAAAAGGATTTCTAAAGCCTAAAGCAAGACCTTCATCCTGTATTTTTCTAACCTTCTTCTCAGTCATGACACTTCCTACATTCTTTCTATCCTTCCTCCATTCTAAAGAATGGTAGTGAAGGTTAAGGTAGATTTTTTTTCATGTAGTGATATACAGCAGGAAGGAGATATGTAACATATATCATAACAGAAATGATGCTGACTTGTAAAATTAAAATGGTTGATGGTCAAGTTGGGGCAACTACTTATTTAGTCTGATAAATTATCAATAAAAGTTAAAATTATCAGAAACATATATGAGTATTTAAACTTGATGATGTCCTGTCTTGTTCATCTTGATCCTCTCTTTTTAATTCTTACTGATATATATGCATTGCATGAAGTGATGAATTTCAGTATCAACCTCCTGAACCCTCTTCCTATCTTGTTAGTCATATATATACATACTCTGTCAACAGACAACTGAGCTGATTGCAGAATGTGACCATGAATAGTGCATGTGTGGGTATCTCTGTGCTGTGCTGCAAGTCCTTCAGGTGTAGCCCCAGGTGTGGTACAGCTGGGTTATGAAATAACTCTGTTTTGTTCTTTTGTTTATATTTTAGTTAGTTGGTTGGTTGGTTGGTTTGGTTTGGTTTTAGTTTCTAAGGAATTTCTATACTGACTTCTCTGGTGGACTACTTGATGCGAGGTTGTTTAAATTTTCAGCTCTTTGTGTATTTGAGTACTAAACTTCTGTCAAAGGTGTTGACAGACTTCCTCTTCTGTAGGATGCCTCTCCTCTTGTTGTTTCCTCTCTTGTGCAGAAGCTTTTAATTTCATGTAGCATCATTTGTCGCTTTTTAGTTCTCTTTTGCTGTTGAAGGACTTAGAAATTCCTTCCCTGTGTCCATCAGAAGAGTTTCCTCTATGCTCTGCTATCTGTTTCAAAGTTTCTGTTCTTATGTTAAGGTCTTCAATTCATTTTGAGTTTACTTCTTTGCACAGTGAGAGGTAATGAAACTAATTCCATCTCCTATGTGTCCAGTTTACTTAGCACAATTTACTACAGAGGACACCTTTGTCCTGGTAAACATTTCTGGCATCTTCATCAACATCCACATGACAGTAACAGTGTGTCTAACCACTCTTCTTGCCTTTGCCCTTCCCTGAACTCTTTCAATAAAAACTTGGCTACATAATCATCCTCTGGGTAGCTGCCTTTCAAAAGATGTCTCCCCTCCTTTCTCTCAGCATAGGAAAATTTTCATTCTACTTTCAATAAGTAGAAGATAATGTTTTAAAGTTAAGAATAACACATTACTAGCCGGGCGTGGTGGCGCACACCTTTAATCCCAGCACTCGGGAGGCAGAGGCAGGCGGATTTCTAAGTTCGAGGCCAACCTGTTCTACAAAGTGAGTTCCAGGACAGCCAGAGCTATACAGAGAAACCCTGTCTCGAAAAACCAAAAAGAAAGAAAGAAAGAAAGAAAGAAAGAANCCCTGTCTCGAAAAACCAAAAAGAAAGAAAGAAAGAAAGAAAGAAAGAAAGAAAGAAAGAAAGAAAGAAAGAAAGAAAGAAAGAAAGAAAGAAAGATTAACACATTACTAAATAGGATACTAGAATGATGTTTTGCTTCTGTTTAAATGCAAAGACTGAGAACTTAGGCTTCAGCATCAGTTTCCTTCTAGAGTGCTATGAACACCTTATAAGCACTAATTTATCTTTTGTTTGGGTGACTGTACTGGGACTCAACTTTGTCTGTGATCATATAGTTTGCTCTTTGGGTTAAATGTAGCAGATACAGAGTCTGAATTGTTTGATGCAGCTGTTGACAGATCCTTCCTTGAAAGTACATTTCTCTGCCTGATTACACTCCAGCCCACTTTACAGTCTAAATCATGTTTCCCTGTTATTGCAAAACTGATAGAAGTAACCAGAATTCCAGGTCTATAGAACATTGTTCAAGTTAGAAATACTTACCTTGGCAATCCAAACTTATGATGAAGTCTTGACTAACAAATAATCTAAAGACATTGACTCCAATAATTTACAGAAGAATTTAGTCTGTTCATTGAGAGAGGGTTTCATGTCTACATAACCCAGTTTCACTTCCTCAGCCTCATGTTCCACACTGATAAAGGTTCTGTATGATTTAGAATAAAACCCATGGTTTGGGGAGAGAAGATGGATAAAGTGCTTGCCTTGGAAACACAAGGACCTAAGGTCATTCCCCAGAACACAAATTTTTGAAGCTACGTTTGGTGGCATGAGTTTATAATTCTAGCACTGGGGAAAGGGAGGCAGACAGATCCCAGGAACTTGGCAGCCAGCTACCCTACCTTATCTGGAAGGTAGCTCCAGGCCATGAGAGTCCCCATCTCAAAGGGACTGCTTGAGGAATGAAGGGCATCTGAGGTTGTAGTCTAGCCTCCACACACATACATCCACACATATGTATGTGCATGTGCACACACTGTACATATGCACAAACACACATACACACAGAGAGATAGACAGACAGAGGGAGAGGGAAAGACAGACAGAGAAAAAGAGACAGAAAGAATGCATATACCTATCCTCAAAAATGAACAGTAAGTATATGAAAATACACTAGTATACTATTTTCGTCAATGTTAAAAAAGAAATTACCTTTTCATGAGTAGACTAATTCACAGCTGGATGTGAAATGTACCAAATTAAGGGGCAATTTAAATTCAACAGATAATGTCTGAGTCTGAAGAAGACAAGTCTTAGAGACTCTAGTCTGCAGGGTAATGCATGTTCCCTTCCCGTAAACAAATCAGACATTAGCTATGTTCCTGGACACACACTGCGCTGCTAAGCTTGCTGTCTCTTGGCTGCTGAGAATCCTTGACCATCTCATGTCCTGAAAGCACTTGGAAGTTTCTATGTTATAGTTACCACAAAACATATCTTATCCTGCTCAATATTATTGATGCTGTTGCAGCAAATCCCAAGGGCAGATGGGTATAGAAGAAGATCCATACTGGTAACAAGCAGGGAAAACAAATAGTAGTCCCTAAACTGGGGAACGGAGTGCAGATTGGGCAAAATGGAGGAGCTATATTGCTTAGGGCACAAAATTTGCCATCTGTTCTGGGTTGTGTGAGATTCCTGCAGTAAATCACCTCAGACAAGTCAAGAAGTTTGCTGAGGCTTTAAATGGGTTTATGATTAAGTCTCCCATGACTGACAGGCCATTTCATACAGGACTGTCATATCTGGAGCAGCATCTGAAGCAAAGTCAACTTCCCTACGAGACCCAAGGTGGTCCTGAGGAAATGTGTTCTCTCAGGGTCAAGGAATCAGCATGACACTGTCAAAACATTGTGTAGTTTGTAGGGGAAAAAAACAACTTACTTAGCAAAAAGATCACTATTTTGGACAAGGACCTCACAAAGTGTAAACTGCTTATATGTACTTATAAGGAGAAAGTAGTGGAACACAGCTCTTTATGATGCCCACCTCTGCCATCTCAGTAAAGGGGATAGAAGCTGTAATCGAGCTTTTCATCAGAGATAAACACTGCTGTCACAGTAGCAAAATGCTGCTTAAATGAAATATTTCAACCAAGTAAATCTAATGATAAGGCAGGAAAAATTGGCATTAATTATCATGTGCCAGGCATTGTATGAAGCTTATTCCATGTGTAACATCATGTGATTATCTTAGCAACATCTATTAGTCAGATAGTACTGTAATTAACATGTTACTGAGTCCCAGCATGGTTCATTAACATGACCAAGGTCATTTAGCTAATCTATGACAGGCAAAATCTGAAACCAAGTTGATCTGGCTCCAAATCTTTTTCTTTTAATGAGTTCTTACATAGGCCTTTATCTGCAGATGTCACTTATCAGAGCACATGACAAGCTCACACCCTGTGGTGCTGAGACACATACGATTTTTCTAATTTTGAACATATTATAGAGCCCCTTAATTACTCAAAATCCTCATATTTGCTTCAACAAACCAGTGGAAATCAGCACGCCTCCTCCATTGAACCTCAGTAATCAGGGAGTTTAGTACAGGGAGGATTGATAATCAGTTATGTAACTTGTGGGCTGAGGTATCGTCATCACAGTGGCAATGAAACAAATTCACTATGCTGTCTGGTAAAACACAAACTAATTTGTGGTTGCAAAATCCAAGGAATTTCCCACTGGTAAGTTCCATGGAAAAAAGAGAAAACCAAAGTAACATAATGATACCAGACTGTGCAATATTTCATAAATCAACCCAAGATGCTCCGAATGGAAGAGCTCCTAATGAAACATTCAAAGCTCATCATCCAGGGACTAACATCCTTCCTAGCTCCATTTGAGAAAACGACTAACTGCCTAGAATTTAAAATTTTTCAAGGAGACTTGCTATAACATCTGATCAAGACTCACAGGAAAGCTTTGTAATGGACCTAGACTACCCAGATGGGTCTTACAGCAGGAGACAGCTATGGGGGAAGCGGGGAGCCACTTACTCTCCATAGTTTATCAAATTCCCAAGCTAGGGCAACACCATGGAGCTCAGCCATTTTTCCACCTGGGTAAATATGAACATGGTGAGAGAGATAAGTCCATGTTTATTAGTTGGTAGATTGGTTTGTCTAAGGTAACAAAAAATTCCAAGCCTTGGGAAGAATGTTGGAAAATGTAAAACAGTCATGAACTTTAAATAAATGTCACACAGCCTCAGGGCTATCATCAAATCATTTTTGAATCTTGCCTCTAGATGTTCAGATGAACTGCAACAGGACCCAAACCCTTCCTACCCTGCCTTCAACTCCTGAAGGAATAAGGCTCTGTGTGTGTGTGTGTGTGTGTGTGTGTGTGTGTGAGAGAGAGAGAGAGAGAGAGAGAGAGAGAGAGAGAGAGAGAGAGANAGACAGAGAGAGAGACAGAGACAGACAGACAGAGACAGACAGACAGACAGACAGACAGACAGACAGACAGACAGACAGACAGACAGACAGTTGAGTTAAGATTTTCATAAGGCCAGTATTAAGAAGAGAAAGGTGGTTAGACTCAGAAGCAGACATTTGTTTGTTGGGCACCTTTGCCCCAGGACACCATACCAGAGACATTGACAGCAACACCAAATCAAAAGTACTGAAGGATCTCTCTCTCTCTCTCTCTCTCTCTCTCTCTCTCTCTCTCTCTCTCTCTCTCTCTCTCTCTCTCTCTCTCTCTCTCTTCTCTCTCTCTCTCTCACCACCTGTTTCATCAATTTCACAAGTGCACATGCATACTTACACACACATATATGCATATAGACAGACTACATCATATATACATATATACAGATACACATATACATATATACATATATACATGCATACATATATATACACATATACATATATACATTTGGTGGATGGAGCAGATCCCAAACAGCCACACTGTATTTCTTCTCTCAGCCTTTTTATACCTTCTTAGACAAAAGTTCTTAATATCTCACAGATAAAATGTTACACAAAAGGGGAGTTACAGAAGAATGTTGATGGTAAGTTCAAAGCAGTGTTCCATTCTATAAGCTCATTATAAGTTCAAAGCAACAGTTTCACATGACCTTACTGTATCATAGTGGACACCTGCGGCTTCATTCTTGGATCTAACCTAGAATGAATATTTTTTCCTTTATCACAAATCTGTCCAATCATATTTCTCGGTGTAATTTATTATATTCCTTATTGTATAGCCTTTACTTATTATGTTATGAAAAGGGAGCACATTCTATTTTTAATTTCAACTATATTTCATCTTTCTGGCAAAACAGCTAAACATCTCCTGAAACTTTATTCCTAAAATTATTTTAATCAAAACAGGAATTCTATAAAGTCATTAATTCATCTAGACAGCATTAATTCATGAAAGTTCAATTTCATGTTGATCTGTAGGAAATCTGCCCAACAGGGTGGGCTGATGCCCAAGGATCATTAGGCTATGTAATAGTGACAGGAGAGGCAGCTCAGCAGCAAGAAGCAGTCCTGGGATAAAGTCTCTGGGAGCGTGCCTCTCCAGAGTGCACCCATCATAGCCATGCAAAATGGTGAGCCATCTCCAGGAAACTCATTTGCTTGCCAGAGCCTTTCCTAGATGGCTTCTGTCAATCCACAGTTATACACACTAGATAAATTAATAAACGTGAAAATGAGAGAGTTAAAACAGAAAATAAATAAAGATCTTTAGGGGCATTACCTTTTACCACTTTCCAATTTTTTTTTCCTGAAAAGATTGACATCAATTCAACATAAAGTTCTAGAAATATATGCAAAAGATAATAAGTACTGTTATTTTTATTTCAAATATATTATATATAAATTGTGTATATATAATTTTAAGATAAGTCAAAAGTTAAACAAAGCAAAAATAAATACAAAGTAACAAGTTATACTTATGCATACAGTCATCTTCACAATGTAATGCATATGAATGTCCATACTCTTCATGACTAATATAAGGAAGTGTGTCCTTTACTTGAAGTTTCACTTAAACCCATCATCACAGGCTAGAGTCTTGTCAATGTCCTTTTACCACTGATGGCATTAATAAGCAAGTCCTTTCAGTGCTGAACTAAATAGTGAAATGGGTAAAGAGATTCATATCTAATTTTTAATTTGCTCCTTTGCTTATGAATATTCTCTAATTGACTGAGGATGGCTAATTAGGTCTGGTTCCTAAATTTTGTGTATCGGCTACCTTTCTTGCTGCTAAAATACCCTAGCCAAGCAACTTTAGGAATTAATGACTTATTTTGACTTAAAGTTCCAGGAGGATCCATCATGGCAGGGCAGGTAGTGCAAAGGGAAGCCAGCTGGTCACATTGCGTGTAGGTGAACAGAGTAAACAGGAAGTAAGAACAGTCTGTAAGATCTCAAGGATGCCCACCCCAATCACCTTCCCCAGCATGGCTCCAGCTCCTAAACTTTAGGAACTAAAGATTCACAACCTTCCCAAACAGGACCACTAGCCACAGACTAAAGTTAAAATACATGAGCCTCTGGGAGACATTTCTCACTCAAACTATCACACTTGGGAAATGGTCCCCCTGTGGTGTGAAAGATAAACAAATCTATATAACTTACACTGGGCCAGCTAGTTGGGTTCGGTATCTCTGAATCATAACTGAATGTATTCGGTGGAACCCATGGGCCCAAGAACCACTTTTTCTGGAGCTTCTGTTGGTTCTGTTGGGTGTGAAGTATGCCAGGGCAGGTGCCTGACATGATTGACAGTCCTTCAAACAAATTCTAATTCCTAGAGAATTCTTTTTTTCTTTGACTTAGACCTTTTAGAAAAAAATTGTACATATAGTAAGTGAAAATATTACCACTATAAATTTTTTATAATACAGGGTCAGGAGCTGGAGGTGTGATTCAGTTGGTAGAGCACTTGCCTAGCATGCATGCCCTGTTGTCTATCTCCAACACAGCCTAAATCTAATATGGTGGTGCATACCTGGAATCTCTACCCTTGAGAAGTGGAGGCAGGAGGGTCAGAAACTCAAGGTCAAAGTCAAAACTACATAGTAGGTTTGAGTACAGCTGTGGATATAGCAGAACCTGCCTCAAAAAACAGAAATATAAAGATTAAAAGTGAAAAAGGAGAATATTATATTGTACAGATCTGTTTGAGAGCTTCTTCACCCAGGAGCACCAGGGATTCTTAGCTGCAGTGTACATGGGACTGTTGTTCACAGATATTTTGAATTCTTGGTTTCAGCATCACTTCTAAGAAATATCTCTAGAATGATCCCGGGACATAATAATGCTTAAGCAATTAAATTAAAAAAAAATCAAACCTACAAGAATCATGGCTTTATTTTTATGTAGCTATGAGAAACATTTTCTCACCACCAAAAATTTAACCTAACATAAGTGAATTCGTCGCTCATGAATAGCTCAAAAATAGCAGAGTGCCAGGGCTTTGGGAGAGCCTGCAGGGGTGATGGGTGAAGCCTACATGCCACCACTATTTTAGGAAGGGCTTAGCGAAGAAGCCACTATCACCTCTCATTACCTCCTGGTTTTAATCGTTTCTGGAGCCATTAGAAGCTTGGACAGAATCAGTAACCCATGCAAAGCTAAGCAGTCCAAATTTCCACCATTGCCAGCTGTGCATGACTCAAAAAATAATGCAAGTAGAAGTTTTCCACTACTCCCATCTCCCTAGAAAGCCAGAAATTTGGGCCAGACAGTAAAGAGATGACCATTGACTTCAAGAAAATATCAAAGGAAACTGTTTTCAGCTCAAAAATTTCACCAAGAAATAGACAGCATTGAAAACATCCCTTTGTTCCTCATAGTTAACCATCTGTGAAATTGCAATGTGATTCCTGAAGCAATTGCCAAAGTTAAAGACATAATCATACAACAGCCAAAACGAAGCACAGCGTCAGATCTTACATTCCAATTTCCCAAAGAACAACAGGTTAAAGAATATTCTAGTAGTCAGTCTGTAGTTTCTGAAAGCAGCCTCAGAGGAAAATGGAATAAATTGTTTAAGGGTGCTCTTAAATCAGGAAACCTTTATTTTTTTATTATTTTTGCACTGAAAATGTTTTAGAATGACATAGGAGACTAGAACTCTGCAGACCAAGCCATATGTCTCCTCCTCTAGATTAAACAATAGTCACCTAGAGAGTTTTAATTTGGATCTGTCTCATATATTTTCTAGGTCTCTAAAGGAATTCTCCCAATGATGGCTGATTAGGCCATCTTCTGCTACATATGCAGCTAGAGAATCGAGCTCCCGGGGTACTGGTTAGTTCATATTGTTGTTGCACCTACAGGGTTGCAGCCCCCTACAGCTCCTTGGGTACTTTCTCTAGCTCCTNCATTGGGGGCCCTGTGTTCCATCCAATAGCTGACTGTGAGCATCCACTTCTGTGTTTGCCAGGCACTGGCATAGCTTCACAAGAGGCCNCTATATCAGGGTCCCTTCAGCAGAATCTTGCTGGCATGTGCATTAGTATCTGGGTTTGGTGGCTGATGATGGGATGGATTAAGAGGCCCCTTGGTCTTGTAAACTTTATATGACCCAGCACAGGGGAAGGCCAGGGCCAAGTAGTGGGAGTGGGTGGGTAGGGGAGCAGGGGCAGGGCTGGGGTATAGGGAACTTTCGGGATAGCATTTGAAATGTAAATAAAGAAAATAATAATTAAAAAAAAGGGAATTCTCCCTTCTGATACATTTTATAACAGTTGCTTCTTTCATTGCTGTGACACTATGTCTGATAAAAAGCGCCTTCCAGAAAGATTGAGTCTTGCTCAGTTTGAGGGGTCTCTCTAGTGTGGGGCGGGGCATGGCAGTGGGAGAGTGAGGTTTATGGCCACATTGCATCATCAGTTGGGAAACAAGGAGAAATGACCATTAGCACTCAGCTAGCTTCCTTCTTTCTTCTTTTATTCAGTCTGAAACTGTCTTTGCATATGGAATGGTGCAACCCACATTTAGAGTCTTCTTTCCTCCATTTAACCTCTCTAGAAACATCCTCACAGACAGGCCCAGGGGTGTGTCTCCTAGATGACTCTCAATCCAGTCAGCTGTACACTAAAGATTAATGATCACAGCCTTTTATTATTATTACATGTGTGTGTGTGCACGTGAGTGTGCGTGTGCATGTGAAGGTCAGAGAACAATTTTCAAGAGTTGGTTCTCTCCTTCCACCATGTGAGTCTAGGGATCAAACTCAGGTTGTCAGACTTGGTGGCAGACACCTTTACCTGCTGAGCCATCTCGCTGGCCACCAACATGAGCTTTTATGGATTTTAAGCTTTGCTGTTTAGGGAATGAGGTTCGGGCATAGCATGGAAATACTATATTCAATTTCTGGTGACTTTCCTTCTTTCTCTAACGTTTTCCCCCACTCCCTCCTTCTTGGCTTCCTCTTTTCTTAGTTTCTAATGTCCATGTAACAAATTTCTTTTCTTGCCTCAATTCTTCTGTTACTAAGAAAGCAGATTCTTCAAAGCCTAGGTCCTGACACATAGCAATTAAACTTTAGGAGAGTTCATCATTATAGGTCTCTGATGTTGTTGGTATATCCATCCCAGCCCTTACAGAGACTGTACTGTAGAGTGACCCAACTTTGCCTCTAGAAGCCTCAACATAAGCAAATCATGTACCTGCTTTCTGAAAGAAATCAGTGCTTAATTAGCTTAATTAAACTCTCTCGAGAAAAGACAGTATTCACTGCAACAAGATCTCACATCCAGTTCTGTTTTCTATTTTAATGAATCATTTTCCCTCTGGAAAACCTCTTTGAACTTTCGTACTTACACGAATACATGAAGCACTGTATTCTAAAGCATGTGATGTGTTACGAATTGTAACATATATAATTTTACTTGAGATATGGCCTTCCTAGAAACCATTTTCCAAGCTGTGACTAGAAGTAACACTTTGGAGAATTTTTTTAAAAATATATTTTATGCACTGTGGTCACAGGTCCCTTAAGAGTAGTTCTATTTTTGTGTCTACATTGACAATAGCTGAGACTGTCATAGTCACTCACCTTCATCATTAAAAAAATCACATAAAGTTCCAATATCCTAAAGTTGGAATGTGAAATGCTGGCCTTGCAGGCTTAACTTGCTGAGTCCTCAGTCTGTATTCAGAAATGCTGAGGATAGATAACCATAAGAGGTCAGATCTCAACACTGAGAAATCTCAACTCACAATTTCGTACAAGAGCTTGTCAAAAGCAAAGGCTTTCATAAGCCTGTTCATTGTGGATGCTTCCTGAAGAGTCATTTAACTTACAAATAGACAAATTTTAATACAAGGCAAAAATATAGGGGGTGGAAAGATGAATTAGTGATTAACACCACATACTGCTTTTAACAAGTTCATTTCCTAACATCCAACTCAGGTAGCTCATAGTCACTTGTAACTCTAGCTCCAGGAAGATCTGATGCTCCTGGCCTCTGAGAGCACTTACACTCATACACACATCCCACATGAAGATACACACACACACACACACACACACACACACACACATACACTTAAAACCATGTAGCACACCTGGGGGTCCATCCCATAATCAGCCACCAAACGCAGACACTATTGCATATGACAGCAAGATCTTGCTGAAAGGACACTGATATAGCTATCTCTATGAGGATATGCCATTGCCTGCCAAATATAGAAGTGGATGCCCACAGTCATCTATAGGATAGAACACAGAGACCCCAATGGAGGAGCTGGAGAAATTACCCAAGGAACTGAAGGGGTCTGCAACCCTATAGGTGAAACAACAATATGAACTAACCAGTACCCCCAGAGCTCGTGTCTCTAGCTGCATATATAGCAGAAGATGGCCTAGTCAGCCATCGTTGGGAAGAGATGCCCCTTGGTCTTGTAAACTTTATATGCCCCATTCAGGGGAATGCCAGGGCCAAGAAGTGGGAGTGGGTGGGCAGGGGAGCAGGGTTGGGGGGTATAGGGGACATTCGGGATAGCATTTGAAATGTAAATGAAGAAAATATCTAATAAAATAAGTTAAAAAAAAACTATGTAGCAATAGGACATGTCACATGGAGCAGCCAGCTATCCCTATCTGGATTAGCAATGTTAAAAATCTATAGTGGTCTCTGATAGTGGTGCATGATTCTGTGAGATCTAAGTCAGTGTCACATATACCCTAATGTTAGTATCTACAGAGACCAAGGATTCAGTCTTTGAAAATAAAACTTTATAGCAGCCATGATGTTGCTCTGATATGAGACAACATCTAGGAGAGCTACCAAGTAAAACCATTTGTCTGAGTCACTAAAGAACCACAGAGGTAATCATGAAGTAAGAGACATTAGACAAATGTAGTCAAAGATGCCATAAACTAGATAAGATTCTGTCAGCCATATGGAAAGCTGTTGATGCTGTGTTGGAACAACCATGGGAAGAGCTTCCAGAAGTCATTAATAACTGCTGGAAAGCTCCCCAAATGGAACCCAGGTTGTCTATGGCCAGTGGCCAGTGATTAGAGCCACTTTCACCATGAGCCATCACAAGGAGTCCACAGCTGAGGCAGGAAGGACTTCCCAGAACTCTTTTCCAATGTAGGAGAAGCTAATAATCCCATTACCTGTCAGATTCAAATAAAAATGACAAATGTTGGCCTTTAATATACTCACTGAGAGGAATAACTGTTAGCCAGTGAATCTAGGAACACTCTAATTGTGGGCTTTGCTGGATATAAGATGTTCAGATGTAGCTCAACCTTAGGACCTTCAAATTTTATAACGTTGGTTATTGATCATCTATAGGATTATCTACTGTCCAGATATTCTATATGCATCTGCCCACCTAAGACAACTTTCTTTTATTTGACATTTTATATACATTTTTACTAATGAAGAAACATTATGTAACTAAAAGTATACTTGCCAGTTTATAAATGTTACACACAAGACTAACTCCAGAAATGTGTTGGCTATGGCTACAGTATACCAGATAGAAAATATGATTCCCCAAATGTGCCCACATCCTAATTTCCAGAACCCATGATTATAGCATGTTACATAGTAAACAGGAATATGTGAAGGCTAAGAACCTTGAGATTACTCTAGATTATCCAGATGGGTCCTTGGAGATGGGAAATCTCCTCTGGCTCTGTTGGGAGGGAGAAATGGTCACAGAGATGGTCCATGCTGTCTTTGAAACAAAAAAAGGAGCTCATCACCCAAGAATCTGCACATCTCTAGAAGCTGTTCTAGAAATAAAGGATAGAAAAGTGAGTTCTCCACAGGAGGACCACACAGCTCTACCAGAGCCTTTGCTTTGGCACCATGACATCAGGGTCTGGACTCCAACACCATGAGATGATAAACGAGGTAGTGTTTTAAGTCAGTAAATCTATGGTGGTGGTGATGTGTTATCACTGCAGTAAAAGTCAAATACATATTGTTCAATGTGAAAGAGATGTGCAAGGGAGAAAATACCTTTCGTGGTGAGATGGTTTGGCTCTAACTTTAGATAGTTGGATATTAGTGTAATTTCTAATGTATTGTCTGATAGCTTGCAGCACATTTCACACTCTGTCACATGTCAGGATCTGAGCATGCCTAGATCCTCCAGTCAACCAGGTGGCTTCCTGTTGTCCCAAAAATGTAAAAGAAACTCTTTTTTACCAGAAAAAATGTTATTCATCTACATTTTTAATACCAAAAATTCTGATGATTCTCTACCAAATTCTGTCTCCAATGTCAAAATATTCTTCCAAGTCTCAGAACAAAGTGAGCTATTGAAAGATGTTGTGATAATTTTCATCTCTAATTGATCCCTCTCTTAGAGACTCAGATTGGCCTGGACTTAGTTGAAATTTTTCCCAAAGAAGTATCTTTACATTACATATAACATGAAACATCTTGGCGCTATACCTGAGGCAGTCTTTGGGGAACAATACACAAATAACAAGACTGGGATCATGGGGCACCCTTACTGATCCCGCTTCACTAGTGTGGCCATACGCTAAGAAAGAACAAAGAGAGAAATGAGGGAGTTACAGAAATAGAAGCATCTTAGCTTATGAAGTTTATTGACTGGAAAAAAAACTTTAGAAAAAAAGGAAATAATGGCTTTAGAAAGCTCAGGCCACCATAAAAGTCAGCTTCGGGGCAGGTCCACAGTGATCAAATCCTGTAACCATGATGCTACTACTGAAATTAAGCATGCCACAGATGTCACCTTCATGTTGTCTAAGCAGCCAGGCTCTGCACTGAGGTCTCCTGTATTGTGGATGTGACTGTGTAATTTAGCCCCCTATGGTTTGGATTTATGCAAACCTCATTAAACTGTCTCTGCATAGTGAGATGGTGAGCTGAAGAGAGGCGATCAGGATCAGCTGAGTGGCAGTCAGTGGCAGATGGGGTGGTGTAAGGGCTGAAACTTCACCTCAGCAGCCAGAGATCCAGTGGCTTGTTTGGCACAGTGCTGTCATGATGCCTGTCACAGCACAGGAGGGAAAAAGGAGGCTTCCAAAGCGAGCTAACAGTCAGCAGCAGCAGTCCCCTGAGTGGATGTACACACAATCTGCCAGGCCAAGGAGAGAATGACTGACTGCAGGGTCTGTGTCTGTCATCAACATGCAGATGCCCCCAGTGATTAAAGAAACCAGTGCTGCATCTCACCCACCTGCCTTGATTCTCATTTCTTTCCCATCCAAATTTTCCATTTTGCAACTAAGTTTGGCAATGCTGTTTTTATTGTTGAGTTGTTGCTTGTTTGATTGATTGTTTGCGTTGGTTTGGTTAGTCTTTTATTAGATTGTTAGTTGATTGCTCACTGTTGAGACAGCATCTCATACTGTATCCCAGGCTGGCCAAGAACTCACTATGTAGCCCTACTTGCCTCAAATTCACATCAATCCAGCCAGGCAGCAGGTCTCTGAGTTCAAGGACAGCCTTGTCTACAGAGTGAGTTCCAGGACAGCCAGGGCTACATAGAGAAATCACATCTCAAAAACAAAACAAAACTATTTTTTTTAAATTTCACATCAATCCTCCCACCTCGGCCTTCTGAGTACTAAGATTACAGCCTGTACCAGTAATTCTGTCAAATTCAGAATTTATACAAAAAGACATTTCTATTGATGGCTGTGAGGTTGGTATATAAACTGCAATTGTACTTAATAAAGACAAGGTAATCTTTATACCACATGTGGTTTTTATTGGACTTGACTCTGCGGAGCAGTGTTCTACTTTAAATACTATAATCCTTGTAAAACTTATTTGTATAAACTGTGACTTTTAAAAACTGTTTTTCACTGTTTTCTATATGAATGGAAATGTGTTTAAATGCACCTACTTGTTGGTGATAAGCTCCTAACCTCTGTCACTTCTGACTTATAGGGTATCTTTGTTACTAGGGTTCAGCCTGATGGACCAGCATCCAACCTACTACAGCCCGGGGATAAAATCCTTCAGGTGAGATGAACAGAAGCTGACATTTCGATGTCAGGTCGAAACAAGTACACATGTTGCTGTTGGGTTAAAGAACTTGAACTGAACACTGACAATCGGTTCTTCTTGTGTCATTACTTGTCACTGATTGTTAAAATCCCAGATGCCATAAATTACATCCTGAGTGCAGCCATGGCCATGACGTTTTGTAAAGCTCCTCCATTCTACTTCAACAACGACAATTCCTGAAATAAAGGCATTTGGTTCCTGGATTCTCCCCTTGCCCATCCCCACAGCTGGCTCTGCATACAGGCCCCAGGCTATCAAACTCCCCCATGCCCACCTCCTGCCTACCAGGAATCAGAGACAGCTCAACGACGAGCATATACTATGGACTCCCCTTAAGTCCCTCCTGTACAAACTGTCTCTTCTTCTAAAATGTGTAAGAAAGGTCCATCACTCTACCATGTGAGCCCAATCTCTCCTCAAAGCCCTGCTATGCTGCCCTCTATAGCCTTAATACCTCTTCTAGCAAATTTCTTACCAACAAAAACAATCTGCCTCAGTGTCTGCCTTTCACTGAGCACAATCCCAGTACATGGTGGCACCCTGCACATTCTTGTTGGATTGAATGGGATCATGTGATAACACAAGAATCTATACACATGTGAACACATGGACTGTAAGGTCATAAACTAAAAGTAAGCACAGTTGCCTTGGTAGGCACCAGGGTGACTTTACCTGAGGAAGAAGAGTGAGTCATGTCATGAGTCAGCTTGTTTTGTTTGAAGGCTGTAACATGTGGTTGTGTCTGCCTGCTGTCCTGTGCAGAATACAAGTTAAGCTTTTTAAATGCCAGGTGGAGAAAGATTTTCTCAAACTTAAAACTGTACATATAATCATAAAAGAGCCACAGTATTAAACAGTTAAACATGCACTTGCCTTAATCTTATCCATTTAACTTCTTTTTCCTTCTCCCCAAATTTAACTCCCATGGAAGAGGTGTTTAATTATTTCCTACACTACATGAAAGGCCCTTAAGGGGTGCCCGTATACTCAAGGTTAAATGATTTAGCATAAGTTACCCATTATATAAATGATGGAATGACCTAAAATTGCTAGCACTTGCCTCAGGTACCCTGAGATGACATGGCATCTGGGAAAAAAGAAAAAAGAAAAAAAAGAAAGTTTACATTAGCTCTGTAGTAACAGTCAGAAATAGGCAGGGACTTTCTCCACTCAACCCTGAGAGGCCGTCTGCCTTCTATCTACAGAGCACTCAGAGAAAGTCTTAGAAAAAGGAATTCCAAGGTAGCCCAATGTGGAAAGAAAGAGCAAGGTTGCTGTAATAATTTATCCTCACAAGTGTTTTAAACTAACTAGTGAGATGATTGTCTGCTGCTCAAGCTTCTAAAGTGATAGATGCCTGAAAAGACCACGCACTGATTTAAGCTGTAGCAATGTCGACATAGCACTGTCTGGGATGAGACACCTCCACAGGCAGATTATTAAGCAGAAGGCCTTTGAGTCAGGACAAGGAAACAAAACAGGCATAAAATAGTTGAGATTTTTCTTGGCCACTTCATTAGGAAGTATCTGTTTTTTAAAGGTCTAACTAGTATGTCAACTTTAAGCAGTTTCCATCATATTGATAGAGCTCATATTTGGTAAACATAATTTATATTAATAACAAAGTTCCTGCCTAATCAAAAATTAAATTGGATAAATTTTTGAATTGTAAAAGACAGCCAAGAATACTAAGACTACATCTTTCTAACACTTGGTTTACAAGCTCTTTCTCTCTTCTTCTCCCCCTCCCTCTTTCCTCCCTTTTTCCTCCCTCCCTCCCTTAACTCAGTCTCTCACTTACTCTCTTGATCCCCTACCCTCACTGAATTCCAAAAGAATCTCAGAATTTGAGAAAATCGTAGCCAATTAGTTTCAGATCTCTGAACTAGTAGAAGGGAAGGCTGGGTAGATTCCCGTCTGCAGTTTCAAACAAGTGGAAACAAGCGCAGTTTCAAACTCTGTTCCACCCATGCCAGAGTTAGAAAAGAGGTCAGCCTTCAGTTCACATTCAAAAAAGAAAGCACTAGCTCTGCAGGTAGACAATAAGACATCCGTGTCTCCTAATAGGATAAGCAGGTGTTCTTTCCTGTAAAATTCTGGCAAGGGTGCATGTGGGGCAGGAGAGTGTGCCACTGGAATCCTGAGATTTACACGGTGGCTGCCAAAGATACAAAATGAGATCCTAGACTAAGAGGTGGGAAAGAATTATAAGTCAGTGAGTAAAAAAGCAAGAACATGGTTCAAATGGTCCACTGTCAGGAAAAGAAGCAAAATGCATAGACCTTAATAAAAATACATTAGTGTAGTTTCAGTTTTTCTCATAATAATTAAAATCAAAAGTGGTCAATTACATTCTCTAGGGAAAAAAAATTAGACTAATTCTTTGGTAGCTTTGTGTCATAAGTGAGAAAGTAAGCTGTATTCTTGATTTGTTTTTTAACACATCTGAATCCTTAAGAATGCTGGGGATTGGCTTAGTTATCAATCACAAGATCAGTATTGTACTTTGTCACTTGGACAAATATGCTTTCAAAGCTTAATGACAATAAAAATCCTAAGAAATCTAAGTAAAAGACAGCACAGAACAAAAGAGACACAAAAAAGCGAAGACATGCCACGCCCCACCTCCCAAGCCAGAATGTGTCATGTCTGCTCTTTCTCTCCTTTTCTGTGACTTTATTTTATGTGTGTGCATGAGTGAGTAATGCATATGTGTATGTATGTGGGTAATGTGTGTGTAATCTATGTATATGTGTGTATATATGTGGGTAATGTGTGTGTAACCTATATGCATGTGTGTAACATTTATGTGTGTAATGTGTGGGTGTAATGAATGTGTGTACATATGTGTGTGTAACCCATATGTGTATGTATAGCATATGTATGTGTGTATACATGGTGACCATGAAAAATCTACCAAAGAGCAGCATCAAGCATCTTTGTATACCACTCTCACCATAATTTTTGAGATGAAATCTCTCAGTGAACCTGAGCTCACCAGCTAGCTGGACTGGATGGCCAGTGAGCCCCAGGAGTCTTTGTGTCTTCAACCTTCTTCACCAGAACTGAGGCCACAGACTCCTGCTAGCCTGGCTTCTACATGTTTGCCTGGGATCCAGATATCGTACCCATGCTGGTGCTGCAGGCACTTTAACAACAGAGCCACCAGCCAGCTCTGTATGACTCACCCAACACTTCCTTCTACACCAGTGAAATGATGAGAGGCTGGTGAGCGTGTAAACATGTTTGCCTGGCTTTTCTGTACTTTACCATTTGTTTTGCCTGCAAGAAACATGGCAAAGGACAGATGTATTCAAACAGCTCAGTCCTATTCTGCTTTAAAACAGCACAGAAGGAAAGCTATGATTAAAGGCCTGGCACTTTGCAGCTTACCTAGAATAATTTATGGAAAAAGGAAAGATAAAGAACTGAAATTATACAAACCATTAAAAAGACACATACACATTAGGTGGAACCCCATGTATTTGCTGATCATTAACCATCCAAATGGCAGTTTTGTTATTTTAATATCTACTGTTCTTTCTTCTTTCTAATCTTCTTTCCACTTGAAAAGAATCCAACCAAATCCATTGCATGCACTGCAATTCCAAATGTACCTAGCACAGTATCCATTCACTGAAGTTTCTTTGTTGAAAAGATGAATAAATTGGAAGAAATTATACTCACTGGTGAGCAATAGATTTCACAGCCTAAAGCCTGCATGTTTATGCTCTGCTCTGCCCCCACCCCGCCCCACCCCATTTATAGCCCTATCTTGGGCAGGAAAAGATAAAGTACATAACTTAAAGAGAATTTACCAATAGTATCTATATTTTACCAGTTACCATTTTTCTCAACATGTGACATATCAATGTGTTGTCCTATTGAAGATAATTGCCATTTCTTACAACTTATAATCATTCTGATGGGCTTGGAATTATTAATATGTACTCCTGGCCCCAGGCTGTAGTTCTTTTCTCTCTTTCCTTTCTTTCTTCCTTTCATCCTTCCTTCCCTTCTTCCTCCTCCTATACCTTCTATACCTTCTTCTCTTCCTCCTCTTCTCCCTTCTCTTCCTCTTCCTCCTCCTCTTCTACTTTTTTTTTTTTTTTGGACAGGTTTTCATTATTTAGCCCTTGGTTAACCTGGAACTCTCTATGTAAACCAGGCAAGCCTCAATCTCCTGGTCCAAGACTATATTTCTGAGAGACCAAAATAAAATAGTTAAGGTGACAATAATATAAACCATGTATTTCTCTCCTTTTTGCTAAAATTTTGGTTTATTTTTTATTTTATATGTATGTGTATTTTACCTACATGTATGTATGTGTACCATGTGTGTGCCTGGTGCCTGTGGAGGTAAGAAGAGGGCATCAGATCCCCTGGAACTGGAGTTACAGATGGTCTGTGAGCCACTGAGTGGGAACTGAACCCAGATCCTCTACATGAGTAACAAATGCTCTTAACCACTGAGACATCTCTTTAGCCCATGTACTAATCATTAAAACTGTGATTGAGTTTATACAGAAGTTTAAAGAATAGTTGTCAGGCACTGTATCTACAGTGAACACTTGGGCTGTTTGCAAGTGTAATTAGATGCTGTTAAAGTTTGGTCTATGCCAGGCCTGTTACCTATCTGTCCTGTTCTTTAACCACTTCACCCTATATCCCCACTAGTATCATATGAATGGTGGATATTAGATGCTTCCCAGCTATTTCTGCAACAAAATACCAGAGAGACGAAGGATTTGCTTTATTTGCATATCAGAGGTTCCTGTCCAAGGTTCCTTATGTCTATTGATTCTGGCACATTCTTCGGCAAAGCCTCATGGTAGGGAGCATATAGTGGAACAATGTGATTCAATGAATGTCTAACAGAAAGCTGAGAGATGAGAAGAAGGAGTCTGGGGTTAGATGTCAAAAGCATACACACCTCTGACAGTGACCTGCTTCTTCCAGCCAGTCCCCACCTTTTAGACTCCACTACTTCCCCAAAATGCCACCACATTATTACACTGTTCAGAAAACAACCACTGATTAGGTCCAAGGCCTCAGGACCTCATCCGTTGCTATCAACTATCAACAAAATTTCTAACATTGCTCCAGCATTTGGGAGATGCTTCATGCCCAAGTGAACAGTACTATTAAATGACAGTGAAGTCACATGTCATCAATGGAGCTTGTATGTAACTAAGGAGACAAATGTGTACAGGTACTTTGAAACTCTAAGAATCTGGTTCTGTGATATACTCGTAGGAGGTGTATCAGTGTTAAAGAGCATGAAGTGTTTGAGGACAGGCTGTCTCTTGGGAGGAGGAATAGATAATGACCATTCACAAGCAAAGATAAAGGCCCAGGTGCTGGCCCTCCTTGTGTTACAACACTGAGCCATCGATGAGCATGACAGGGGGCACTGAAGATCTTGGAGAGCTTAAGATGTGTAAAGAAGTGAAAAGTATCTTCTGCTCCATGACAGAGTTCATCCCAGCTTCACACAGGGAAGAGGAGTGAGCAGGGGCAGGAGGAATATAGGAAGAAGAGCGCCTGAGAGAAAGGCACAGAAGCAGGGTAGGAGCTTAACCAGAGTGGTATGGGGGCAATTAAGGGAGAGCTGAGGAGACTCCAGGAAGAAAGAGACCCTTAAGGCACTGTACCATTCCGTGTGGACTTGAAGGGCTCAAACATCGAGACAAGCTGAACCAGGTGGGACATAGTAGCATGTAGCTTCAGAGCTCAATGTGACAGAGTAACCATGGATTCTGCAGCTGTCTGGCAGAATGTCTGTGGGTGGCTAGATCTGGCTATACAGATCCATGGTACTGACAGCCAGTAAAGAGGCAGATTGTCCTTGTCAGGATTAGATTTTGTAGCTCTTTAATGACCCATGAGTGTGATTAGCTTACAGAATCACCTTACATCTGATTGTTTATTCAGAAGCCTCCAGCTTGTATAAATTAAAAAACAAAACAAAACAAAACAAAACAGATTCTGAGAACTCATAGCTAACACAGCAAAGCCTCCACACTGAGTCCCATGTCAATGAGAACTTGTTTCATACTGGGAGTCTCTCACCTTCTAGAACACCCAGAGGAAAGCCTCTAGGCCCAAGCACATTGCCAGGAGCAAATAGTTACAGCTTACCTCTGCAGGAAAAAAGTGCAAGTTTTCTTTTAAAAAACAGAAGAAGCAGTATGCAAAAGGCTCAGCACATAGCAGTCGGACCGTGTAAGCCGTAGCTTGCTGGTGGCTCTTTTAAAATATCTTTAGTAAATGAGTTCTTTGATCAAGTAAGTTGCAAAGCCACCTTAAGTCCTTCCTGTTTCAGGATTTTGTACAAAGCTACTTAAGAGCCTGAGAGTTTTACAAAGCTTCCCAGTGGTAGTTTCTGTCCACTTCTATGCAACATACTTTGGCAATTGCTTCTTTTAGAAGAGACCTACCTATACCAAAAGTTCATCATTGTCTCCTGGCTGCGCAGGTTCACAATCATTAGCCTGAGTCATGAAGAAGGGGGTGGAGTTATCTTCTGAATCTTTAAAAAATTTCTCCCTCCTTTACCCAAACTACAAAAATCAGAAAATGAGAAATAGCTTTAAGTTCAAATGAAGTTCTGTGCCCTAAAAGAACTAAAGTCAAGGAACTGTGAATAAATTATGTATAGTTTAAGGCTAGGTGATGACTGAAAACCCACAAACATCAGAGACCATAAAGGGGATCCCATCTTTCCTGAAAGAAGCAACATCTTTCATTATTGCGTATACTCACAGAATGCTTTAAAAAATAAATTCTTCTTTAAAGACAGTTTAATTAGGAAGTACCTAAGCTGTTTCAAACACATATAGTTTTATATGGCAGAGTTTAACTGAATAAGGCTATGTGTTTACAAAACCAGTCAGGCTCAGCGGGTTCTTTCTGCCTCTGCTCTCTAGTTTGGCTACTGTGAAAATAATGTTAATTAAGCATCTACATGGTGTCATTTAAATCACACAGTGCTGGAAGTACCTGCTGTTGGCATACCTTACATAACCTGCTTGAGCACTTTCTGTTGAGCAGGGCTGATTGATTATTTCCTTATTTGGAATATGAACTCATGTAAAAAAAAATTTTGAGCCAAACAGCATAAAAAATAATGTGATAGGAAATATTCCTAAATTCCTGCTTTTTTTACAAACTAGCGATGCCCTGAATACACAGCAGAGAGTGGTGAAAGACAAAAGAGTTAATATCAAGCATTTGATACTGTTCTTGCCCAGCCTGCTTAAGGCTTTGTGATAGATCTCTTAATCATTAATAATAATAATGATTATGATGATGCAATGGACACCAGTCTGTCATTATTTGTTGCTGGGAATAGAACCTATGACCTCACAGGCTAGACTAGCACTCCCACACTTCGCTCCACTCCCAGATCTAACTCTGACATTAGCAATGGAACAAAAACCAGCCCAGCCACTAAGAATTTCCTTAAAATCGTCAATTTTCCAATGACATGGCAAATATAAAATAGAACACATCATCTTGAGAAGCTGCCTGGTAATTCAAACGTTCATTTGTTAAAGAGTAGGCATGCATGACGGGAAGGGAGACTCTTTGAAGGCATGCATGACGGGAAGGGAGACTCTCTGAAGGTAGAGCAGGCTAACAGTCTTCAGACCTGTGTGTGCGCTTGAGTCAGAAGAGGAATTCTTTTCCTCTTTTATTCTGTGAAATTTTAATCCCAGTAAAAGCCTCTATGATGTTAGGTTCTCTAACAAAGGACAGTTTCAGAAATGAAGGTCTATAGTTGAGATTTGTGATAGAAAATTACTTAGTGAATTGTCAGAGACAGTACAGTATTGATTATATAGTGTATTCAGTCGGAGTCATCATGGGATTGATAATATGGTGAATTCAGTCAGAGTCAACGTGGTATTGATTATATAGTGCATTCAGTGCTAAACGTAGCACATTTAATAAGAATACTCTTATCAAACGAAGATTCTAAAATTGGGCCAGACAAGGACCATTCCTGTAATCCCAACACTAAGTGTATAGAAATAGGGATTTGAATTGAGTTCAAGGCCAGCCTGGCCTAGCCCCACTCTGTCTCAAAACAAAAAGGAAGGATGGCAAGAAGGAAGGAAAAGAAAAGGATAAAGTAATAGAAAAGACAAAACAAAATAGCAAGGCAATTCTGGAATGGGGATTAATTCTAGGAAGTTAATTACTGAAGCATAATAATTACCTGTGATGAACTGTTTCCCAGCATGCCTGGCTATCACAAGCTTGGTCCCATAAAGGATTGTCTTCACAGCTAGAGCTTGCTGGCTGACTGTGCTTTTTAATCTTTATCTCAAGAGTTATAAGCATTCAAATTTGCAAGATATTAGTATACAAATATATGTGCCCTGACCCTTTAAGTGTTTTCCCCTTGTGATGTGTTTAAATTAACCAAAAGCACATGTCAAATTTCTAACCTGATTTGCCTTTTAATGGGTAAAAGAATCTACTGTCCTTACCCTGTGGGGCTTTCCTTCTTCAGTACCAGTAGTAAGGTTAGGAGTTTTGAATAAGAATGCAAGAGAATTCCTTTACTCTGAGAAGTTCCTATAGATAGTCACCTGTAACTCACACATTTAAAACGGGTTTTTATTATAAGGAAGTCAAAAACAAGCCTCGGAGAAAAAGAAAAGAGAATGAAAAGTCATGTGTGTTTTACAGTGGATTAATGAGCTATATCTTCAACTTGTGATTGAACTGCAAATCCTGATATTTCTATGTCTAAATTATGACAAGAGGAGACAAAGTATTTTGCAGCACAGGAGATGTTCACGTCTGATTTAAATTAGGCAGAGTGACTTTTGGAAGCAGTGTAAAGATTACACTGGAATGGTCTTCCGTACTTCCAGCTAGAAGCCCATTAATTATATATTCTCAAAGTGTAACATTTTCTGAATATCACTTCCATGATTGTTTCCCTATTAACTTTACTAAAACTTAATAAGCATCTCATTTGTTTCTCGTTTTTTCATTAACTTGCAATTTCCTCAAAATTTCACACACTTAATGTGAACCTAATGTTTATTTAGAACACACACATGTGACCAAATGTGACATTTCAAAAGTTTCCTGATTGAGCATTGGTCCATATTATTGCTTGCACTTATATTGTGTACATATTTAAATGTCATACGGTAATGCTTTCTGTTTATTTATCTTTCAGAAGAACATTGAATTTGTGTTCTGCAGTTGACACCACCACTAAAACAGCTTTCCTCTCCTCTGCCTCTCTGACACACACATTCAAAGCAACCACAACCTTGCTAACTGTACTCTAGAGTTCTCCTCACCTTTATTTAATCATAAAAATTACAAACTCAATGACTCTTTGAGTGATTGTCTGAACTATCCAAGGTGAAAGCGGGTATCTGATGCTTGTGGTCACAGAAATAGTGTAAGTTATTTTGGGCTCTTCTGTCCTGAGGAGGAGAATACAGTTCTCTGGGACAGCATATTTTTACTTCTGACAGCACTCAACCAGTTTCTCCATTCTCCTCTGCCACTGCCTCGCATGGAAACAGGCATTTCAGTATGTTCTACACCAAGAAAATGCTCAGGGCCAGTAAAATGGCTTAATAGGTAAAGGTGCTTGCTGCCATGCCTGATGACCAGAGTTTGATCCCAGGACTCACACGGTGGGAAGAGAAAACTGACTGCCACAAATTTATAATGAAAACTGACTGCCACAAGTTTTCCTCTTACTTTCACACATTTGCCACAGCATATATGCATCCCTGTGGATACACATACACACCAAAAAATAATATAAATTAAAAACGTAATAAAAATTTATAATGAAAAAAATTTAAATGAATAGATCAATTACTATTTTAAAAATAATTCTTAACGTTGGGAATAATAGCATACACCCATATACTTGTTGCAAATGAAACATGAGTTCAAAACTACCCTGTCTGCATAGCTAGAAACTGTCTCAAAGAAGCAAAGTAAATAAATAAAATAACATGTAATAAACCTAAAAGAAGAGTTATGCCTCACATCATCCAGAAAAACTGTGCCAAAGACAAACTGTGCCAAAGTACAGTGATAACTACTGTGGGTAAATTCCTGTTGGCCAGGGGTAATCTCCAGTGATGTATTTACGTCTCAGCCTAACTATCCGGCTATCCCTCTGCCCAGCTACCTATTGCTACCTATTGTCCGTTGGCCTGTCTTGTCTCTACCTCTTCAGGACTACCTAGTGCTTCCTTAACTGAGGCCCTCCCCTGAAGCCCTCCCCTCTAGCTTCTGTTTACTTCCATGAGCTTTCCCAGATCCATTATCTTAGGTATATGATTTACAGTCTCCAAATCCAGAAGTCCTTCAACCTGACACGTTGAAATATAAAAATGTTGGACAATTCTCAGAAGGTTATGGGTTCTTTGCAATTCTAGGTTAAGGCTACAGATAGAATATGGACACTGGCAAAGGGATTATTGAGCTTTGTCACTGAAATCTTCCATTATTAAACTGTCATTTTACAACTAACACTTACCTTTTGGGAAAATTGAAAGCACTCCTCTGACATTTTCTTGAGGGTTTGCTAT
Organism: Mus pahari; assembly: GCF_900095145.1. Taxonomy (NCBI): domain Eukaryota; kingdom Metazoa; phylum Chordata; class Mammalia; order Rodentia; family Muridae; genus Mus; species Mus pahari. The sequence continues at coordinate 144,997,134 of NC_034593.1, read as the reverse complement.
TTTCCCAATGACCAAACTAAAATGAGAATAGGAAAAAATTCCTCATGCTGTGTTCTATTCCCTGGAACCTCATTGGGTTTTGTTGTTGTTTTGTTTTGTTATTTTGTGTTTTTTGTTACAACTTAAAGCAAGAAGGTATTGATGTTGTTGTTTTAAATCAAAAAGTTTAACTTAGCATACCCACGATTCTACTCAGCTACTGTCTCCTGCCACTGAAATAACTCATGCCTACCAGTCAGCATTTTCATTAGTTGAATGCTATAAAAAAAAAAAAAAAAAAAAAAAAAAGTACACAACTGGATAATTCAAAGCAAATTTGTAGCTCTAGGAACAAAGATTCTTTTCCTGTTCTCCAGGCTCTTCCCTATTAACAGACATGCCATGGTATTAAATTCAGCGTTTGTGAACCTTCTTTGCTATGTTACTATCCAATTTTAACTAGGGATAAAATTATATATGCAATAATTTTTATCTAAGTTATAAAAATGTGTAGTACTGTTGAGGTACAAATACTTTTTGAAATTTGGAAAAGATGAAGACAGTGAAAAACATTTTAACTCTTAATTGAATGGTTAATTAAAATATGAAAAGCATAAAAAAGAGTAAGTGTTCCCAGATTAAGTTTGAGTGTATTGAAAAATGGGAGAATTCAAGCTAGAGAGCTGACTTAATGGTCAGAGTTGGTTGTGCAAGCACACAGACCTGAATTGGGATCCTCAACACCCATATAAAAATTGGGTGTAGCATTACACACCTGCCATCCTACACTGGGAAACAGAAACAAGAGTTTGCTAACCAACAGTATAGCTGAATTGGTGTGCATTAGGTTCAATGAGAGACCAAGCCTCAAATAGTAAGGTGGAGAGCTATTGAGGAAGACACCTAATATCATCCTCTGGGCCTCCACATACACAGACATACACACTCAGGTATACACATGTACACACACACACACACACATGAACATATACACACATATTCATGTACACATGCACATACACACACACATGCACACAAGACTCACATGTGTACATGCCCATATGTGCACACATTCGTGCACGCACGCGCACGCACACACGCACGCACGCACACACACACACACACACACACACACACACACACACACAGAGAAACTTATGGATTCTACTACATATACATTGTGACGCAGACCAATTAACTGACTCCAAATCCAATGCATCTCATTCTTCAAGGAAATAGTTATGTAACTGTCAGTTATTGGGTGACAGAGATTTATTCCAAATTTCATTGATTTTGTGTTTACTTTAGTCTTAATCCTCAGAGGCATATGGACCAACCTCTCCCTAAATTAAGAATGAAAATGATTCAAGTAGTACAATTTGCTGTTCAGTATCAAGAAAGCCAAGGACCATAAACACTTGTTAGAAGGAAAAATATACATTTTGTGACAGCAGTAACCAGCTGGGCTCTGAAATCCCAACAGACTACTTACGTTTTAAGTGAAGCTTAATGTCTTGCTGGATGACCCTTAGCTAGAATACCACAGGCTTTCTCTGTGACTAGTGTTGCTAGACTTTAGTCCTAAAACATGGGCTCATTGCACTTGGTTAAAAACCAATGTGCCAATAATGCAAACACTAGCATTTACTAATAGATTGTTTTAGTTTAAAGAATATATAAATCAACTATTTTTCAGTAGGTCAAAATAAGATTAAATAGTGCCATAAGTGTTCACTTCTATTTTGCAAGATTAAAATGTCTGACGTGGAGCTGAAGAGACAGCTCAGTGGTTAAGAGCCTTGCTGCTCTTACAAAGAACCTGAGTTTGGTTCCTATCACCCATGTCAAGAAGTGCCTAACCACCTAAAACACCATTTCCAGGGGTCCAATGTCCTCTTTTGGCCTCCACAAGCTCATATATATATATATATATATGACATATATTCACAAAGACACATATACATACATGAAAATAAAAATCATTTTAAAAAATATACCGGCGAGTTATGCCAGTACTAGTGTCAACTAAGTGCAACCTCAACTAGGAACCCGTACAAACAAATGGGGGCCACGAGGTTGGGGCATGGCTCTGCCACAGAAGGCTTGCCCAGCATGTACTAGGACCGGAGTTCTATCTCTAGCACAGCAAGACCCCAATGACAAAACCCAGAACAATGCAGTAGAACTGAACTGCTGTGTTGTAAGTACATCTGACTGCTCTGACTCAGTAGGACATTATGATCACACACAAGCAAGGAAATAGTGAGTGTGTGATAAAAACTCGTCAAAGCCATTTCACTCTGGATCTCATCGTCTTGTTGCTGTGTTCCTTGGCCCTGTAATTACAATGGTGCAGAGCGGGTAGGCTGTTTGCATTGACTGACCTCTTTCATTCTTGTGTTTTCAGGCAAATGGACACAGTTTTGTGCATATGGAACATGAAAAGGCTGTTTTACTACTGAAGAGCTTCCAGAACACAGTAGACCTAGTTATTCAACGTGAGCTCGCTGTCTAAATGTTTTTATAAATAGTGAAGATATGTCAGGCCAGAGCTAATGTTTAAAAATAAATTTATACATAGAAACAAATTTTGCCAGTTGCTGGACCAATGGCAAACATCAGTGCCAGGTGTATAATAGTGTATGTTAGCCTTCCACCCTGAAAAGATGTTACTTATAAACATGGTGTTTGCGCGCGGTTCTGTATCAGTTCCAGCGGCAGCCTCTGGCTGTGCATTGGTGCGCTTTTGTTTCTGTTTTTGTTTTTTAATCAAATAAGTTGTCTTCTCAAAGTGGATTTCCTATAATTTCGGAGCACGGAAGCACACACAAGCTCTTTACAAATTCTGCTCTCCATCAGAAATACTGCCTCAAAAATTGTACATAAAGAGTTGTAATCCCCATAAAGTATTTCTAGCACAAGGTATATGTTGGCATATATACAAAAAAGAATATAGAAAAACGATATTTTCGTAAACATCTTGGATTGAGAAAGAAAATATATCTTAAAATAAGACTTTACTATATTGAATCTTTTTCAATAAAAATTACATGATTACGCCTTATGGAAGCAACTGTACATAAAGTATAAAGTATTTATATTTGGTTCCATAGCCATTTGCTAAATTCCCATAGTAGAGTGAAATGATTCATAAATTATCCATTAATCTCTGGGGCCTGAGTAAAAAACCGGAGAAGGTAAATCTGTTCAATGCCTTTAGCTAATTAAGAGGACACAAGCTGACTTCAGAGACAGAACACAGGTTGCTGCGGATCAGTCTCTTCACCAAAACCACACGCAGTGAGTGATGGGTGGCGGGAAAGGCTTAATGCTTTAATGTTCTGTTTCCTCGGGTTATGTTGACTATAAGCTGTGGCCCCTGTGATATTCCTTTACTGTAAATGTGGAACTTATCTGTGTGCTGATTTAATTAATTTGCTACTTTTAAATCATTTTAAATGAATTTTGGGAATTGATAACATTTATTATAGAGAAAGACTTGTTGGAACGCTATGATGGTTTCAAAACTTTGGTATTGAAATATGAAACTTCAGATATAATTTCTCAGAGCTGTGGTCTACTGATATCATTAATCTTAATTCCTGGATTTTTTTGTGGACAGAAATAGACAAAATGTTTTTTCTCCAAACAAAAAGTTTTAAGGAACATAAACATGAATTCAATCATACTGGAGAGTAAAACTTCCTAGTTAATGTACTTTTACAATCTGTTTTCCTTTGTAAAAATTCAAAATTTGTCTTACAATCCTTTAAAATATTTCTTTTTATATTAGTCTTCAATTTGACTAAAATATTAATTTGAAATTTTAGATCAACTTTCCATAATTGGTTTATAAATTCCCTCATATATCTACATCACTTTTTTATACAATAAATTTATCTCATATAGTAGTGTTTAAATAGTCTATAGAATTTTACAATAAAATCACATGTGGATGTCACCAGAGCTCTGAGGATAATATTTGTAAGTTTGTTTTATGAGGACATTGAAAATATTGTATTTTTGTAGGATCTATTAAAAATGAGTGCCACTTATTAGAAGTACAGTGGTTTTTTTGGCATAGAATTTGTCAGAGAAAAATGTTACTTCATTTACCAAGCAATGCACTATCTCTGGTCTTGATTTATGCCAGGGTGACACAATACCATAGTCTTATAGACTTGGACAATTAGCTGCTGATTCTAGATTGACCTTTTTACACAGAAGCAGCCATTATGTGCATTTTAATATATTGAGAGCATTTAATGAGAAGTGTTTTTCAAAGCCTAACTTTCTGTGTCAAAAACTCACAGCACATCACTATAACAGATGTTCTGGGCTCAGCCTTAGTTAAGAGAAGCAAGACAAGCTCAGAGCAAGACAACACTCAGAAAGCAGCCATTAGGGCTACACAGTCTTCTACAGGAGAGGCAGAAGGCAGCCAGATAGAGGGCTCCCCAGGAAATTTCTTGTGTCAGAGCATCAAATGCTCCTGAAGCCTTCAGCTGAGAGGATGGGGCTCCCTCCTTGATAGACAGTATTGCACGAAGCCTTGCTTTAACACTTCCTTCTCTGAGGTAGGTCCAGCCATGACGAAAGGAAAAAGAGGGCTTGCTGGCCTCTTGGGAAAGTGTGGATATAGTCAATGCTACACACTGATAGGCAAATAGATGGTCACACAGAGGGGTATCTTCTGTTTTAGGTTAACTCAATGGAATCACTAATCAGTTGGGGGGGGGGCTTCTCATTGATTTTAAAGGCAACCCGAGCCAATAATTTGTTGATCTAGAGGTATTGACTTTTTGTTTTTGAGTAACTAATTTGCTGCCTGAAACTAAAATCCGGTTCATGTTAACATCAAACATAGAAGTCAAGAGTATGCCGTAAAAAGGAAAGAAAGAAAAAGAAAAATCTCCAACAAGACAAAGAAGTCGAACTCCCCAGTGGCATCATAAAATTTCTACCTCTTGATAGGTCCTCGATCTTCCTGCGGAAGAAGCTGCTTATAGACATGGATCGATAAGGCAATATGGAGTAGGTTGGAGACATTAGAGGTAGAAAGAACAAATACTGACAATTAGTAGCCAACATCTGTGTGGGTTGCAAGATAAATAGTCATAAAGGGGCAATTTTTTTAAATGAGTCACAAGGCAGACAGTATTTTGTCATAGGCAACACAGACCCTCAAAACACATGTCATGCTGACTTGAAGCTTGAAAAATTATCTTAGGCTTTGCCTTGGAATGCTGCTTCCATAGACAAAACTTCTGCATCAGGGGTGTGGACTAGCACTGCCTTGTGTTCAGAGATGAGTCCATGCAAAACATTGTTGCCACTCTCTCTTAAAAAGTGGGAATGAGCTACTTTTTACCATGTGTGTGAGGTAAAGAGAGAGGATAGAAGTTAGGAGTTTGATTTACACATTCAAGTATCAAGAGAAAAGTTTCTGAATTTTCCAAAGTATTAGATGGAAAAACCCAGAAACGCTTAATTTTTAGTCCCCAAACCTGTCTAGAGTGCTAACCACAGTGTAAACGTTTGGAAAACAGTGTTCTTCTCAGTTCTTCTTCACACTGGGTCTGAGTTGTCATCATCATTTTCTGCTTCTCATTAGCAGGAAGATCTAGTATATTTATTCCAGTGAACACATTTCTATGGAGAGGAAGAATATGACCTAATCAGATCAAAATTCATATTGGTATCAGACTGCTATTTGAACCATTCATAACATACCTGACTAATCCATGAAATGGCAACTCAACTGCAGATTCCCTGGAACACTAGATCAGCAAAAAGTAACAAGTTAGGAAAATAATGAAGTCTAGTCAGCTAAGATGGCTGTTTAGTACAAGACACCCAGGTTGAAAGGCCAGGCAAAATCCTGTGGCAGAAATGTTCATCTTTCCACAGCTTAACCAAATGTTCAAATGCCAGTCAGTGATGTAGCCATATCCATCTCATGGGTGTAACTTCTTGACCCAGTTAGGACTTTGGTGAATTTTCTAGATTTAAGACTACTTTCGCAAACTTTTTTCCTAGCAAACCTAGGAGAGGCACTCTTCCCTTACTTGGAGCATTAGCCTGGCTTCTCCTGAAAACATGCTATGTCAATCAAATAGAATGTGTGCTAAGGGAAATTGGGTGTGTTCTGTGGGACCCACATAGACAATGTTACAAGAAATATGAATGTTGACTCTCCTGCACATCTGTATGGCTACATTTTAGTCAACAGAATTCAGTGAGTTTCCCACAACACCTATGGTGCAAGACTAAGACAGACACAACTGTGTTTCCATCTCTGTTATGACGCATCTGGAGACATTTCTGCGTCTAGCATGTGAAGCTAGTCTCCTCTCAGAGCTGTTGTCTTTCTGTAGACTCATGCCCTACCCACCCTTGCTGTCCAGTGCAGGTGGGTGTTGTCTCCAACCCACTGAGACAAGCCTCCAGAGCTCCAGCTGCCAGATGCTTCTGCCCCAGCTTGAGAGCAGCTCTCCTAGGGAAGCATCAGTGCTTACCACGTCGCTGACAGCAGCAAACAGCTCGTGCACAAAGATGTGTGAGGGTGGCGGTGCCTTAACGAAGCCACCTTTCCACTTCTTTGCTTATTTTCACTGTTGCCTCTCCATTCTCAGTGTTAGTTTTGGCCATACTGGGAGACATTCTCTGAGCTGCTTTTATGCATATTGGGGTACCCTTTAGTCCTCCCAACCTTTAACACTGTGAGAAAATTATCTGCAAACATTCTCCTGTGAGGACAGAAGCACCTGCCTTCCACCCTAAAGCATTCAGGAGTTTTGAAAGAATGAAGAGGAAAAACCACTTCAAAATTTTACTTTAAAACCAACAGTGGAAACAAAGGAATGTGGGTTCCTTTGTTTTTTCACTCTATGATTGTCTTGATTTTCTTAGGAGCTGATTTTTTGGGGAAATAAGGAGATATAGTTTCAACTTTGGGGACACCTTGACTCCCTGGGTTCTGCAGGCAGATTCTTTGACATCACCCTAGGTAGGGAGAAAATTTTTTAAAATGACAAACCTGGACCCAACATGTGAAAGCAGCCAGGAGATGTGGGGTATAGCCCTTTCTTCCAAAATTTCAAGACACAGTCTTGTTTTGGCACAACTTGGTTCATGATAACACCATAACAAATTAAATATTGAAAAATTTCAGGCAGCATTTATGTAGAAAATGCTAAAATCCTGTGTAGACCTGACCAAAACAGAAGTAGTAGGCCAGTCCCCAGCACATGAATTTCCAAATCTAGCATAATTTTCCCTCAAAAAAAAAAAAGGCTCTTGTTTTATCATCTAAGCTAGTACCATTTTGTTTATATGAATGGATATGAAAAGGGGGTTTAAAAGGATCATTCAAATTTCCCTCCCTTTGAAAGTTTGTTCTCTCATTTTAAACAAGTGTATTATTTGTAGTGTTGATCCACATCCCCTATTTCAAAATAAAACAATGAGCATATGGTTGAACAGACAGGCAGACATCTCTCACCTCGAGAAAACTATCTCACATAATATTGTTTTCAGCAGCAAACTCCTTCAGAATAGGGTAGCTGACCTGAGCAATGTAAGGTGTGTTATACAGTCAAGGCGTCAAGAGACATGACTTTGCAGACTGCCACAAAAACAAAGTGCAGTGATTATAAATTTTATGACAATTATCTGCTGGACACCCCTATGCATCAGGCCTGCTGGGGACACAGCACAGTCTCTCCTCTGCACAAAACATTATAACTGAGAGGAAAGAGAAGCTGCAGACAGAATGAGGTGCCTTTACCCCATGCCAGGGCTGACGGCATCAATTCTGTCTGGATTGGAACAGTACTTCAATTGGAGCTCTCTCTATATATTTCTTCCTACTGGGTCCTAGGGCCACTGGGAGGGCATTTCAAGCATTTGTTGGGACTTAAAAAGACTTTTGACAGATGGATCATGGCCGGACTGAAGATATTTCTGGACAAGGGAAATAGAACCAAGAATCTCTTGGATTTTGGAGGAAGGGTGGTCATGAAGAAAGCTGTCCCACAATGTGGCCTAGTGTTCAGCTCCATGCTCTGGCACTAGTAGATGATAACATCTTAACAGACACAGGCACAAGGGAAGGTCTTTCCTGTATCTTATCACCTCTAGAGCACACTTTCAGTGTCCAATGTTAGAACCGGCCACGCAGAGAGGCAGTGAATATCCCAGTGTAGGGGATACATCTCTAATCCCAGAACTCAGGAGGCAAAAAGCCAGTGACTATCTATGAGCTTAAGGCCAACCTGGTATACATAGTAAGTTCTAGGACAGCCAGAGTCATATAGTGAGACCCTGTCTCTTATTAATTAATTCATCAGTCAAAAAAGAAAGGCAATAAACAGGGAACAATATTTTTGCCTGTGTATTCCCCCTGTGGATTTAAGAACACTGTCATGGCCTGTTGTATGCCATTGGATTGCACATATTCACAAATCAAACTATCTGTTTTCCTTCAGGAGAGCTGAGGCCTCTGATTATAGTAGCAGCTTGTATCTTTTCTTTGCCCTACACAGACTAGGTGTTCTTTTCCTTCTGTGTGTCCCATTGATTCACCACCTCGGTACACACTGGTTCTGCTAGCAGGCTTCCTCTCCCAGACTCCTTTCCAAGTTACCAATCATGCTTGGCCTTCAGGGTCCTGCCTCAGTGAGCATGAAGCCTTTCCTAATCTTAATGGGAAATCTTCTGTGTCAGTACCACTGACATGGTGTCGCCTTCACTCTGCCTGAGACCCTGGCTGCTTGGTCTGTGCTATAGGAGAGAGAGAGAGAGAGAGAGAGAGACAGAGACAGAGACAGAGACAGAGACAGACAGAGAGAAACACACAGAGAGACAGAGAGACAGGCAGAAGCCTTCTGAACACCAACACCAGAACACAGCAACCACTCAGCCTTAGTGCTGCAAGCAGAGCAAGTGACGTATTTAACAAATATTAACTTAAGTGGGTGACTGGTGCTCAGTCTGTATACCCTTAAGTGGTGGACCTTAGATTCACTGTTCTCACTTTTGCTGGGGGTGGAGGCATCCTCTAAGCCGACTTCCCCCTCTCCTTGCCATTTCTTCTCAGACTTTCAGAACCCTTCCTTGTTCAGAAGCTAAGTTTCATTTCCTTTTTACATGTTCTGAAGTTGCCAGCACGGCCCAAAACCTTTAACAAGAGAACAGTTGTTCGGTTTGAAAACATTTTATGTATATCCTTTTAATTAGTTGAGAACTTTCTTCTGGAGAGAAGCCATGCTGTCAGAAATGTCCTAGAGACATGAAGGATGGTCTGGAACTCACAAAGCTGTGGTTTTAAGTGTCTTAGAGACCACCAAGCCCTGGACTCCATCCTGGACATAGTCCTCAAGCCCCATTGAGGTGTCTATTGAAGACTGTATGTGGTCAAGGCTGACTTCAGACCCATTTAATGTAAAGATCCATTTGCCTGTATAAATAATATGACTAGGGAGGTGTTGGCTTAAATTGTTTTTTACAATAATAAGGTGGGGCGGAGAGACAAGAACATCATAAACGAACATGAGAAATTCAGAGGAGAAATGAGGTTCCCATAGTCAACAGAGAGTTTTACTGAGCTACAACAACATTTCACCTGAATTCCTCAGTAAGGGGGCCTTTCTTACCTTTGTGTTACCACCATCCACTAATAAAACTGAGGAAGCGCCAAATTATTCTTGCTTTTCCACCAAAATGTCCTTCTTTTAGGGTTCTGGGTTCAAGCTTGAGATACATGCTATCCTTACAATCATTTGAACATGGCCACAAAACTTTTTTTTTTTTTTGAGGCGCATGCAGTTACAAAGCGTTACCACTAGGTGGAGAGCATCTTCCTAGAGTTGATGTAAGAGTCAGCCGGTTCTTGTAGCTGATGGAGTTGTTAGTAATAATAGCCCTTTCCATGCTCTTTATGATAATTATGCTCTAAGAGTAAATGACGCCAGTGGATTCTGTATCTTTCTGTACTAAAATGTTCAGGTTGAATCAACTTTCCAGAGTGCATCTCTCTCTCAGCCTTGGACCAGAGTGTGCTGTGATTCTGATCTTTCTAAACTGTTCAGCAAGCACATCCTCCAGTTTCGTAGCTTTCTTGAGTCTTCTAAATACTTTGTGCTGATCTCCCTTATTTGATCCACAATTCCCTTCAGTTGGTGTGGCAATATATTTGCTTTAAATCGTCATTATTTACTTTGTAAATCATCTCTCCAAAAGTTAAGCATCAGGAATCAAGTTTACCTGAATGACCTCTCTTAATGAAATACTAATCAGGGTCCTGCCTAAATGTACATTTCTGGCTGACATCTGGTAGTAACTCCTCTGTAAACTCACTTTTCACTTTATTCATGTGCACAAGTAATTAGCCTATCCTAAATGGAGTTTGTTGCATAGAGAATGCTTTTTTAAAAAAGCATCTCATAAAGTTAGAATTGGGTTTCAAGAACCCAATTCCCAGCCTCTTTCAATCAGAAGATCCATATATTGCAAGCACAGACTCTTGGCTGCCTTCATGGTACACTGTGGTTCTGAGATATTTAGAATTACAGGGCCTTTTATGGCTGGGTCCTGATGGAGGAAGCCACATCTAAGCTAAGGATGTCTTCACTGTAAACTCTGCCTCAGCGAGCTTTTCCCTTGCTGATCTCATCAGAACCATCCCCATTTGAGCTTCAGACTCCCCTCTGCCAACACTTAATCGTCTCCTCTTTCAGCAAAAGTAAACAGAGGACAGAATGTTCTTCCCTGGAGCTTATTAAAACTTTAAATCCAGGTGTTATTCTCCAAAGGAAGCTGCTTTCTTCTGGCCACCAGGTCACCAGCTCCTGTAGTGAGCTCTGAGCGGATTCTAGTCAGCCTCTTCAGGGGGCTAGGACTAATCGCTGTGACCTCAATCAAGCCTGCTGGTTTTATGATACCAAGAAGGCTCACCAGGTGAACTTCTGCTCCTTTTAGGAGGCTAAGCATCCCCCAGCCACCTTGGGCTTGAGCAGTGTTACCTGCCAGCAAGCACAACAGTGCCGACCACTGGTCTCTTCTTTTGGAAAACATTTGACTTTTGACTTGCTTTCTTCTCTATTTCATCATTATCCTCCTTTCAGACTTTCATGAACTCCTAAAAAATTTGGTTGTAGAACTAAACAAGAGAATGAGAACTGGGAAGAACCTTGGATCAATGCTGAGAGGCTGCCTGGATACTCTTCTGTGCTCCACAGTACTGACAAATATTCTTTGTGGCTCTGGTACTGTACTGTCACTCAAATTTTGGTACAAACCATTGAAGTATTTGTTGCTTGTTTTTATTGGTCTACATAGTAATCTTAGTGTTGTATTTCTGGAATAGTCTCTCAATTAGCACATTCTCCCTTGTCCTGAGATCACCATGCTCTTCAAGATTAAGGCTCTTGCTTCCTTGCCTGCCAACTCTGATCCAAAGAAAACACCCTTTTCTACTCTGCAGTATGAAGGGCTCAGGGCTGTGTTTTTAGCTGTTCAGAATGTTAGAGTTATTCATGTTGGTTAGTGGAGTTAGCCTTCAGTGTGGAAAGAGAAGACTGCAAGAAAAACTGGCACTAACTTAAGTGGCCTCTGACACCTTCCCTAACCCTGTCCCAGTTTGTCACATTCTACAATAAATGAGTGAGTGATCATGATCAGCAAAACTGGTTTCTTTCTTCTTTCTTTCTTTCTTTCTTTCTTTCTTTCTTTCTTTCTTTCTTTCTTTCTTTCTTTCTTTCTTTCTTTCTCTTTCTTTCTTTCTTTTTCTTTCTTTCTTTCCCTTCCTTCCTTTCTTTCTTTCTTTCTTTTTTCTTCTTTCTTTCTTTCTTTCTTTCTTTCTTTCTTCTTTCTTTCTTTCTTTCTTTCTTTCTTTCTTTCTTTCTTTCTTTCCCTTCCTTCCTTCCTTTCTTTCTTTTTTCTTCTTTCTTTCTTTCTTTCTTTCTTTCTTTCTTTCTTTCTTTCTTTCTTTCTTTCTTTCTGTGTGTTTGTTATAGCAGAATTTGATACATGAGAAAATCATTGGCAGCTGGCAGGTCCCAGCTTCTCCCAAACTCCATGTAACCTGTTCCCAGTCACCCATCTTAACCAGTGTTCCTCATGTTTTAAACTAGCTAGCAAACACGTTTGCACAGCCTTATTGTGGGAACATTCAACTTGGCAATAAGTATTTTGCACTTGATAGACTCTCAAAGATTCCTTCTGACCAAGAGAGACTCCAGCAAGCACCAGGGTGCTTAATACAATTGCAGATACTGTTGCCCAAACTGCACATCTCTGTGCTTGCCTCCCAACACAAGTCAAATATGGGAGCCAACCCCCACCAACTACATATATACACTCAAGAGCACCTCTGTCCTTTTTGGTATTAGTATTTCTTTCTTTTTTTTTTTTTTATTTCCATGCATCTCTTCAAAATCTGGGCCTCTGGATCTATAGCCCTGGATCGTCATAAATATCTCAAAATAAGAAAGCATGACTTCAGCTTTCTTTTTAAAATTATTTTAATAAATACCCCAACATGTTCACCTATACCAATGTATAGACCTTATTTTTATTTATTTATTATTTATTTATGTATTTGTTAGAGTGCTCTCACACCTGTAGTTTGAATATATGTAGTTCAGGGACTGTTGTTTCTAGGCATTCTACCTAGGAGTTTGTGCCTGTGGAACACGTAGATGTCCCACCCCTGAGCTACACCCCAACCCAAACAGAAGTACTGATGGGACTGTTTCCAGAGTTCTAGCCTGTGGTATTAATACTTTAAAAAAAAAAACTAGTAATGATTTTTTAAACCTTTCCTTTTCTGGTTGCCCTTGCAATTAAATTAAATAAAAAGAGGCATATGTTCAAAGTTTTACTGTGGGAACAGTTAGACATACAACTAAGTCCCAACCTTTCCTGTCAAGAAACAGTCAAGTGGGGAGACAGATGCTTAAGTCTACAAACTGCTGTCTTCGAGAAATGTGAGCGCAGAGACCACACACTCATGGTCTACCTCACTCCCACACAGCAGCAAAGGATTCCCTTCAGCTTTACTGATTCACACTGTGGACACAGAACATTCCAGAAGGCCCGCTCCTGCTTCTCACCTGTGTTTATTGTCCAGAAAGGACAAGTCTTTGGAGACAGAGGAGGCAGTATCATCCAGGATGAGTTATTAGGCCTGGCTTTGCCATTCCTTAATTTAGCCCTTCTGGGAGGCTGCCCTCAAGGAACAAAGCCAGAGAGAATGTAGAAATAGGACTTCTCAAGGTTGGAAAGCCAGGGCCTATTGCTCCAACCTATGTCCTTTGTACAGAAAATAAGATCCCCGAGAGGCCAACAGAAATGCAATTTAAACTGCACCTAAGATAATAAAATTGGATGAAAAGTAAAAAGAAAAAAAAAAAAACAGATTTCCTGGAACTAGGTTTCCTGTAAACACCTTGTGGGTACCTCATAAGCAGCCGAGATTATTAGTGTTTGGTCCTAGTGACCATTTCAGCTGCCTTATCCACATTAGCTGCTAAGAAGTGATAACGCCCCAAGTTCCCATATAAAGTCTCTCCTGCTACTGTATTACATGGCAAGGAGAACGGGGGTTTTTGTTTGCTTGTTTTTTTACTTCCTTGAGGTTAAAACTAGAGTCCCACCCCCACCCCACATTAGTCTACAGTTGGGGCAGCAGTAATAAATTAGGATGCATTCAGGTGTGATCGCACAGCTACCCTTGATGGTAAAGACCTACAGTGATTTAGTGTATCTGTGCATTAAATTAGAAAATATTTAGCAGAAACATGTAGCATTTGAAAATGAGATTGTGCACTTGGGAGGCAGAAGCAGGTGGATATCGGAGTTCAAGACCAACGTGGTCTACAGAGTAAGTTCCAGGATAGCCAGGGCTATACAGAGAAACCCTGTCTCAAGAGCTCTAAGAAAATAAAAAATTAAAAAGATGAGATTGCATTTTGAAATACTTTTGAAGTATTTCCTGACCTCCAGGTAGCACTTTAAGCATGCTAGATATCTAGGTTGGGAGGCACTGAAGCACACCCCACAGCTATGTTGGCCTGTAATGGAAAGTCCACTTGTAAAAGTTGATAGTCCCTGCTCCACAGACGCTGTCGTTTCTTAAGCCAATCTTTACAATCCCCAAATGTTTGGGGCAGTGAAAAGCAGTAAATATAGTTTGTTAAGTAAAAACAGACTGTTTTTTTTTAAATGGTATTCTTTTACATGGCAAATAAAAAAAAAACCTTGCAAGCTGTGTCTGTCACACGAAGACACCAGATACCACAGAGAAGCACTTAAATCACCACCAAAGAAATGGAGAGAATAAATCAAATGTTTGAAAAAAATGGAGAACAGCCTTGGGAAATGGCTCAGTATGTAAAGAATTGACCACACAACTCTGAGGGCCCGAGTCAGGACCCTCAGAACACATATAAATCTGGGCAGGCATAACAGCCTCCTGCCATCCCTTGTCTCAGAATGTGAAGACAAGTGACACTCTGCCCCCACCCCCTGCAACAGGGCAAGCTGGCTAGCTGAATTAGCTCTGGCTTCAAATGGAAGGCCCTGCTCCCATATATAAAGTGGAGAGATATTAAGGAAGATATTTGACAATAACTTTAGGCCTCCACAGGTATGTGCACCCATGTACATACACACACAAAGACACACATGCAAAATAAAGTGGACTAGAATCTTAGTTCTTAGCACCTTACTAGAGTTCTTACAGTGTGGAACTCTTGTCTTATAGAATGAATGTGGTAACATTCCTATTTACAGGAGATGGGTGGCCTCTCAGAGGGGCTCAAGTTTACCTTCAAGAGAAGGCCAGTTAGACTTTGAAGTTAGTCACTATTCAGTTTAATCCTTGACAGATAGTCTTCTTCTCAATATGAATTAATGATTTTAGACACAATATATATATATATATATATATATATATATATATATATATATATATATATATATTGAAGCAGCAATCTATTCATTATGCCAACTTTATAGCTACTTCTGAAGACCTCATTTTGTGCTTGCCTCTCAGAGAGAGATATGCCTACTACCTACCTACTGCCTTCAGTAACAGCAGAGCTCCATGGGGCTGTCCTTCATTACATTACTCAATCCTGACCTTCATTGTGGTATTCATATAAAGAAATTTAGTCTGCATACACGAGGTTTTGTGTTCCAACTTGCTTAATCCTGAGTGTCCAGGTCCCTCATAGAGTCCAGAGGTCTCCAAAGGACTCTGAACATTGCCAAAGGCTTCGGTGAGGGAGTCTAACAGGTCAGGAAGTCACTGCTAAATCAAGGCTTCTAGAGAAACGGCTTGCAGGGTGCAGCTTCAGTCAGATTATTTGCTGCTAGACACTGAGGCTCACAGCTTAGTGTGACTTAGTTCCAACTGTCCAGACTCCATGTCTGGTAGACATAATGTTCAGTTTTGTCATGTGTATTTGAAAGGTCACCATGTGAGGGTGAATGAAAGCCATCATTGTGATTTGGAAATCAGCTCTCAGAAGCAGTTGAGTGACCGCCCTTGGACTTTCTGCATGTCACAGTGCATTTTAGGATCTGTCATAGGCTTGTGAAAGTAGCTTTTTGGGAAACTGGGCAGATAAGAGGGGTGGCTCACAGGAGCACAAATGCAGACCCACAACCCATATCAGAGTTGAAACTGCTAGATCCTCACTGCCAACTTCCCAGCTGGCTGGCTTAAAGATGACAACAGCTCAGGGCACCTTTGAGCATAAGTGAAGAAAATTAAATCCCCATTTCCCTGAAAGACTAAATTCTCAGGTGGTTGCCTGACAGGGGGAAGGGGGAGATTTTTAAATCATGGCCTTTGTTGATGTTCTCTGACTTTTTCTTGGGAGGCTGCTTCAAGCAATAACGTGAGTTATGAGGTAATCCTGTCAAGTGGTATGCTGGGCTTTTAAGTCTTGTGCAGGTTGCCTGCTTACCCACACAGTTCACATAGGGGCTGAAAAGCTTAGCTTATCAGGGATGGAACTAGGTTTTACAGATTTCCTTTAACCAAATAGGCTTGCTACTTTTTCCTTTCTTCCTGCATCTGCCAAGTCATTCTGACCATTTCCATTGATCTCACCAGATGAGTAACACTTTAAATTCCAAAGGCTTAAACAGCAATGTAGAAATCAACTCCTTATCATTCTTTTCCAATTTAATTCTTCACTCTTTGTCCTATTTTCATCTTCTTGCATTAGTTCCCATGACAATGTGTCTGCTGGCAGAGAAAATTTAACTCTTTTAGTGTTGATTACAATGTAAAATCCTTTTTAGGCAAGTGCCACAAAAACAGGCAGAGACTGGAATTCTCTTGCTAATATGTTTTCTTATCTCTTATATTGATTTCCCTTCCTATCCCCAAGCAAAGCTCTCACAGAAAAACATGTAGAGGTCTTTGAGGCAGCTACAGCTTCAAGGATTTAACCTTTGACTTCTCACGGCTTTCCCGTTCCAAGTGTCAAAAACATGAATGCATCTATCAGGGATGTACAGAAGACAACTTTCAATTTTTATCAGAAATGCCCAGTGTATCTAAGGAAATACACATGTCCTAAAATGAGCCTCAAGTCAGGGTCTAATGGCAAGATGAGAGGCACTTAAGCAGATTTCCTCCCAGTAAGTAAATGGCAAAGAGGTCAAGCAAGCTCTAAGCTCTTGAAAGAAGCAGCCAAGACTCAGGTGAAAAGCAGATGTCGTGGCTACCTGTATGGGTGAGGGGGCACTTCAGGCAGTTTGTGATCAAGTATGAAAAAGCAAGCAACTGCATCAGGCTTGATGATGTATGCCTATGATTCCAGTAACAGAAGGTCAAAGGCAGGAGGATTACAAGTTTGAGGCCAGTCTGGGCTACATGGGAAGATCTTACAAGGATGCAAGGTGCTAGGTTCAATTCCTAGGACCTAAAAGGCCTACTAAAGCCTTTAGAAATGCTTTAGAAATGGAATGTAGGGATAAAGGGAAAAGGACTATGCAGAAAGCCCAAGCCCAAGATGAAATGTTTGTTTCAAACTTTAGGTTCCATCATAGCTTGACATTGGCAGCTCCTTCTACTGCTTCAGTATCCAGAAGCAACAGGTCTACTGTCAGAAATTGAACAGGACTTACCCAAATATGTGTAGGATTTTTTTTTTTTTTTAAAGAAAAACTGATGAATTCAGGGGAATGAAATAGATAATAAAATGTGGTTATCTTAAGTATAGTTAGGAAAAAACGATCAAATGTAAATGATCTTGCTTAGTCTAACGAGACACTTAAGCACTAAGCTGCTTGTATTGTATAAATGTATTTTTGGCTGTTCAAAGGTTATTTTCCTATATTAAGAAGTTTATTAAAACCTTTTATTGCAACTCAGGTTTTGTGTCTTTTAGACACATTTTTCTTTGCTAGTTTGTTTTGCACAGCTGGAGTTTTGAGGTTGAATAATGCCTGGGCATGGCAGTCAGCTAAACTGCCTGATAGCTAGACTAAGGAAGGTACTTGACACACGGACAAACCACATTGTTTCATAGCTCTCCATGCCTCTACTAAATACAGTTAGCCGGGAAATCTCAGATGATTTTGTTTTTGAAAAGTCTCTGGAAAAACCAAGACGAATCTCTCAGGCAGATAAAGAACTTCCCGTATTTGCCGAAACGTACTATTGAAATAAATATTATTTTCGATACTTGTTTTTCCACTCAGAGGGCACGCACTGGTCTCAGACCAGGGAGAGGACATTTGGCTTAGATCAGAACTGCTGAGTGCTGTGTAACTCAGGAAGTTTTGTTTTGATGTCAGTGTCAACAGACTGCAAGGAATGGTCCATATTCCTGCTCCAACAATTAGATATTTCCTTTGCTTCCCTCCTCTGAAAAGCAAGCCTTACTGTGATATGTTTGGAATAAAGACAAAGGTAATTGACAGGCAAACTGCACTTTTGTTGGAAGAGCCAGTTAAGTTCTCTTTGTATTCAGCGAATGTGAGGGACTGAAGGCAGATTGAGAATGTAAAACTGTTTATACATGAAGGAAGGGACACTGTCCAGGGCTGGCAGGAAGCCAGAGGTAGATCTATTGAACTTCAAAAGGTAAGGTTATTGCAAGGTCACTACAGGTTATAGCAAAAAGCAGAATTTTCTTTCCTACTTACAGCTATGAAAGGGCACCTCACTGTCGGCTATGTATGAGAAACTCATACTGCAGTTTCATTCTTTTCAGGAAAGAAATATTAAGCATCAGAAAAGTAATTCTGATGGAAGGCAATGGTGGGGTTCCAAGAGGTTTGTAAAGAATTATACAAACACACTACAGACTTTTTTAAACATTCATGAAATTTATTTTTCACTTTCAAAACTATCAGATTGATGATTTTTTTGCCCTCAATAATTTATGAGATGTATTTTATTATTCTGTAAATGTTTTATGTGTCAAACACATAAAAATTTTATTTGCCAGTTAATGAAATATTCACTCTCATAAAAAGTCTTAAGAGAAATTCCTAACTGGTGACGCAGCTTTGGGTCTCTTGACCATACTCTCTGATGGGATCTGCCTTCATGACCATAAGTGCAGTACCCAGGTAACCGCAGTAATCTTCCCTCAGAACCAGAACTGGGACCTAGTTCCTAAATTTCCGATCTAGCTGATGACAGGTGGCAGGTGAGTGTTCCTTCTGTCCATCCTTTGCTGTCTATGTGGACATTCTGATGTGCGTCAGTGAGCTGAATTCTACACGCTGTATATATTGCATGCATTTCACTGCAGTCTATGGACATGCCCTTTGTAGAGCTTTTATGGAAGAACCAAGAAGCCAAGGCAGTTTAGCAAACGAGGCTCAATATTTATAAACCGGGGCCTTTTCTGTCTCTTTGCTAGCCTAGGTGGCTGTATACAAACTGGGTGGGAGGGGCAGCAAACACCTCACACATCACATTTAGATTTTCTACTTGGGTGTACTCTAGCCAATTCAAAACAAATTGCTTACTTTAATAATAAAGTTTACCATTTTATATTAAAAAAATCAAACCATGACATGTTTAATTGAACTGGCTGTATTGTAATTAATATTTTGAGATAATTGTGATTTTCAGCTTAAAATTATATATAAAAACTGTCATTTTTGTATGTGTTAAAAAAAAAACAATGTACCATGATTAACAGTACTTTTTAGTTAAACTACATATTGGTGTAAATAAAACTGAATGAAGAAACACTTACTACTTTACTAACTTAGATTGTGAATGTACTTCATGGTTTTTTGCCATATGAGACCATAACAACCTTGAAAGAAAGCTGTTTAATTTTATGTGCAAAGTCCCACTAACCTGTATTTCAACTTTGCCAAGCCAGTGACTTTGCAAGTGTGATCTGTACTTTCCAGCTGTGTCTTACGTTCTGACACTATGGGTTAAGGGTAGGGTGTAGTCTGGAAGCATCTGCAGATGCGCTTTGTACAGATAATAGCGCTGTGTGGTGTATAGCAGAGCCATTTTTAGGTTCTGTTGTACTCAATTTTTTCAGAATTTAAAAAAGTGTTTTGAATAACATAAAAGTCTATTGTATAAATAATAAAATGTCACCTTATTACATGATGTCTGGTTTACTATGGAAGCAGATTCTGAGCTTAGGAACTGTGACATGGTAAAGATATGTTTCTTTTTAAAACAAAAACACTGTACCAATACCTTAAAAATGTAACTTTTATTATGAACATAAAGCATGTATCTTTATTAGCACTGATTTTCCTAAGATCAACAACCTCAACCACCTATAAGCTCTCTACCTCCACCCTCCGCACGCTGACACATGCTTCTACTGAACTGGCTACTTTTGACTCAATCACATGATGAACCAAGATGGCTGAAAAGCTGCATTTGATAATTTCAGTGTAAACAACAATGTTTATATTTGGATTTTTATTAAATCAAGCTTGCCTATATCTAACTCCTTTTTAGAAAATTACTGTAAAACTACCAGTCTAGTTTTAATCAGACTGTAAGGAGATTTCAGAATCAAGGTTGTGGAAATAATAAGATGTATCACGTTGGAATAAAAGACACTCAAAACATTAAAAAAAAAATTTCAAGTCAAAACCAAAACCCTAAACATAAACATGCAGTGACACTGACCACATAGCAAGTCCTATCCTGGACAATGAAAAGTTTGATTTTCTTTTAAATGCCAAAGAATAATATTTAGTAAAAGTTTGCTGACTTTACACCTTATATAGTCTTGCTCAGTTCATATAATATGGAAAATGAAAAGATACCAGGGGGAACCCAGATTTACAAAGATGGTTGCTTTTTCATTATAAAAATCATATGAAAAGTTCTTGCAGTGTCATAAAGGAATGAATTTGTAAAACCTTTAAAATCTGTTGCAGTTGACATTATAAATGTTCACATCACTTCACAAGCTGTAGACATTTAGTAGGAATGACCATAGCCCAAACAGTGACTGTCTAGTGACACCTGGAACACAGCAGTCCCTGGAGGCTGGCTCTGTCCTATCCTGAGTGACCACGCCCAGAGTAAGAAGCCAGCTGTTCTCAGGCAGGGATTCGATCTCTCAAATACTCCAGCACAGCAGCTGTGCCTTTCATTAATATGGCCGCTCGAGGAACTCGGAATGGATTTCCATCTAGCAGTAGTGTCCTAAACAGAAGAAACAGGAAAATCAAACATTTCCCATTAGTGATTTTCTTTTCATGAAATAAAACTATTGTTTTCAATTTTATAAATAAAATGTGTATTTTCTTATGTGTCTTTAAAAAGTTCAACTAAGCATGCAAACAGCTGGAATTACGACAATATCCAACAGCACAGGCTAACTATCACATGAAAGTCACATTATGGTGTTTATAGTCACTGACTCTGTTGGTTTTGTTTTAAAAGACTTATGGTGTATGTATTATTAATATTTCTAATTTAAAGAGAAATACAAATCTAGAGAGACAAAGGCCCATTCAGAATAAACAGCTGCTAAATGGTGGAGTTGTGATCTGAGTCTCCTCTCAATTTGATACAAGCACACACTAGGTAATACAATAGATTTAAGCAAGCAAGAGAGTGAACAAACTGACGTGGATCATGCCAAGAACACTGAAGTCACAGCTCACTCCACACCCCACAAGGTCCTTTCTTTTTATCTTTTTTCTGATTGTAGATTTTTTATTTTGTTTTTCATTAATTATTTATTTACATTTCAAATGTTATCTCCCTTCCTGATCCCCTTCCCCCTGCCCTTTGCCTCTAAGAGGGTGCTCCTCCACCCACTCACCTCACCCCTCTAGCATCCCCCTTCTCTGACATCAAGCCTCCATAGGACCAAGTGCATCATCCCCTCTCCACTTTACTGATGCCAGATAAGGCAATTCTCTGCTATATATGTAGTGAGAGGTGCAGACTGGCCCCTGTACACTCTGATTGGTGGTTTAGTTCCTGGGAGTACTGGTTAGTTGATATTGTTGTTCTTCCTATGGGGCTGCAATCCCCTTCAGCTCCTTCAGTCCTTCTTCAAACTCTTCCATTGGCGTTTCCATGATCAGTCTAAAAGTTGGCTGTAAGTATCTGTACCAGAAGGGCCTTTCACACATGTCCACCCATCCTCTGTGGACCTGAGGGACACATACTAAGTCCATTTCCATATTTGGAAATAAGACAATTTCAATTTACAAGTTAAGGGCTGGTTCTTTTGTTTTTAATAGGATTAGTGAAATATCTTCAATCAAAAGACTTTAATCTAAATTTTATGTAAAAAAAAAAATCAAAAGGCTCACACAACATTATAAGGTTCACCTACAATTCTTCAACTATTTCCATGTTACTTGGGAACTCTTATACACTTAATTTTCTTAGCTTCTAGAGAAAAAAAAAAGAATTGTAGTTGACTCTCACTGTACTCTGTTATTTGTTAATCTACCCACTCTAAATCTGTCTGTAATCCCAAATCACTGGATTTACAGTTATGCTGAGAATAGGAAAAAATTTCTGTCATTCAAGACTTCATTCCTGTGAAGTCTGATAGAGCATCTGCAATCACACTGCAACCAGGTGTCCTTCCTACGGCCTACTCAGTGCATAGTTTACAAGTATTTGTACTTTTTGTTTATCATTTCACTGTTCAAAATGGATCCAAATAGCCAGGGATGAAATTTTACAGCTATAACCCCACTGAGACAAACAGCCAAAAAATAGCATGCTGCTTTCAAGAATAAAGTATCTTCCAGCTGAAATCTCAAGCCCTCACCCCTCTTTCTATTTGTTTAACCAGCACTTAATTAGGTGCTTAGGGGGACTGAAGCTTTAATACAACTAATTTCTGAATTAATAAAAAAAGTAGAACAGATGGGTCCAAAAGAACAGTAGCAGTAATTCTGTGTAAAGAGGAGGAAGGCTTCCAAGGGGATACTAAGATGGTCCCTACTGAGAGCAGGGTAAGGGCTGATGGAGAAACACGTGGAGAAAGACCATAAGGACTGGGTTTCCAAAGTGGGTGCCCTGTAGTGTGACCTCAGAAATCCCAGGCAAAGCTAAGGAGGGTCAGACCTTCCTGCTCCTCTCCCCAGGGCAATTCTGGATAAGCATATACCAAGAGAATAATATTATGAGAAATGGTGCTTATGCATACATAATGCTATATATATAAAAGCCAGAAAACATCTGGTGAAATTTAAAAGGAAAAATTAGGTGTTTGCTTAACTATAATTGTTACAAGGTATTAAATCTGTTATTTCAATTTCCTATAAGAAAAAAGCAATCAACAAATCAATTGGAAACCCCCCAGTAAGGAAGTTACCGTAGCTGCACACAGTTCCCAAGCTCTGGGGGAATCTGCAAAAGGTCATTGTTTTGAAGGTCTAAAGTATTCAGGTTTTCCATCAGCTTCATCTTCTGAGGGTCCACAGAGCCAACCTGATTGTTGCTGATCAGAACCGCTTCCAGTGTGGAGATTCCATACAGAACTGCAGGAAACACTTTGAACCTGTAACGATGTGAACACAACAACTCCATGTAATGGGCAAGAGTCACATCACCCTTAAAAATGGATGATTCTATTTAAGTGTGCTTTAAGTTCTATATTCAAAATTTCCTTTTTTTTTTTCAAAAACAATTTTTTATTAGATATTTTCTTCATTTACATTTCAAATGCTATCCCATAAGTCCCCTATTCCCTCCCCCCACCCTGCTCCCCAACTCACTCACTCCCGCTTCCTGGCCCTGGCATTCCCCTGTACTGGGGCATATGATCTTCGTTAGACCAAGGGCCTCTCCTCCCACTGATGGTCAACTAGGTCATCCTCTGCTACATATGCAGCTAGAGACATAAGCTCTAGGGGTACTGGTTAGTTCATACTGTTGTTCCACCTATAGGGTTGCAGACCCCTTCAGCTCCTTGGGTACTTTCTCTCACTCCTCCGTTAGAGACTGATTTTAGAACACATACTCAGCAGACATAGAAGATACTATTGATTATAAGAATCAAAATGAGCAAAAGCTGAGGCAAAGCTCCCCACTGATGGACAACATATCTTGGGGTGTCTACAGGCCACCCTCAGGAAGTTACTCTTTCTTGATCTAATTTTGTTTAGGCTTCTAGAACAAGGGCATTTTGCATTCTTTCAAAAGTTCCTGACTATCACAGACACCAGCTTCATTGTCCAAACCAACCCATCAGCTGCCAAAGACAGGTGTGCCTGGCTAACATCTGTTTACCTCAAGGCATCTCTCTCCACTACAACCATCCCAATTAGTCAGATGTTTATCTTTCTTCTAGACTATGGGTTTCTTGCGGTGGTAAAACAAACAAATCAGTTAAGCACCAATCATGAGAATTCTAAGCAACACTACATTCAAGTAGAATCTAAATGAAAATAAAATCTGCTAGTAAAATATGGTAAGAATGAAGGCTCCTGGGGGCTGGTGAGATGGCTCAACGGGTAAGAGCACCCGACTGCTCTTCCAAAGGTGCAGAGTTCAAATCCCAGCAACCACATGGTGGCTCACAACCATCAGTAACAAGATCTGATGCCCTCTTCTGGAGTGTCTGAAGTCAGCTACAGTGTACTTACATATAATAAATAAATAAATCTAAAAAAAAAAAAAAGAATGAAGGCTCCTGATCTATCTGGCTCCCAGATGTCTCCTTACCTGTTAAAGGAAAGATTGATCGTTTGGAGTTTTGTCAGTGATGACATCTCTTCAGGCAAAGAACTTAAAAAATTATTCCTAAGTTGAAAATCAAAACACAATTTTTAAAGTTTGAAAACCTTTACTAGTTTAAATCCCAGGAAGAATAAAAAACACATAAATATGTTTGTCAATTCTTATTAATCTGATCTCCTTAGGATGACCCTAGGAAGTGGGGTTGGTAGTAGTTAATGACACAAGTTTTCTGCAGCCTTTTCTTTCTATGCACAATGACTATGTACACACTCTGTTGCACAGTGACTGGCTGTGCACTCTGTGTTACACAACGACTGGCTGTGCATGCTATGTTGCATAATGACTGACTGTACACACTCTGTTGCACAGTGAATGACTATACACACTATGCTGCACAATGACTGGCTGTACACACTGTGTTGCACAATGACTGTACACACTATGTTGCACAATGACTGGCTATGCATGCTTTGTTGCACAATGACTGGCTGTACACACTACGTTGCACAATGCCTGGCTGTGTATGCTATGTTGTACAATAACTGGCTGTTCACGCTATGTTGTACAATGGCTGTTCACGCTATGTTCCACACCTGTCCTACTCTTTTTCATCAGTCTTTCTGCTGTGACAGAAAGCATGATTTAATTCTTCTATTAGAGATTTAAGGGACAGTTACACAAAGAGACACATACACAAATCTTGGGACAAAAAGGAGGAGAAAAAAAAAAAAAAAAAAAGAAGGAAACAGCAGCCATGAGGACCTCCCTTCTCTTTGTTCCATCAGCTTTATGCTCTGCTGCCCCAGAGAAATAAAAGCTCTATAACTAGGGCAGGCACACCCTCCTGCCTCGACTATACTTTATGCCAACTAAAAGTACTCTAGCTAACAATAGGAAGCACTAGCAAAAATGCAGGCACTAAAAACAGAGTTTACAAGTTCAATGTTAATGCTGTGACCCTGGGATGCACAGTATCACCCTATGAGCTGCTAGCTTCCCACTGAATTTGTTTAAATCTACCTTGCTATGATTTCCAAACAGCATAAGGTAGGTTCTATCTCTGCTCCAGGCAGGGCTCTTCTGCTTAACCCGTCTACTGTCCTGGCTAGGAGGAAGCCAGCTCCTCAAAGGCCTAGTGCAACTGTAGGGCTGCTCAGAGGGATGGATGCGCTGCATCTTTACTATCTACTTCAGCAACAAACAAGAGGAAGAGACAGTTTCCATGCACTAACTGTTGTCAATTTACTTAGGATCTAAAGAATATATACTGATTAAACCTATTTTAGATAATTTTATCTCATCACTTGTTATAAGCTACTTACAATTGACAGTTAAAATGCCTAAATAACTTAATTTTACATTTCCCCTAATATACTTAATACACTAAAGACCAAATTCCATACTCATCAAAAAAATACAACATAAAAACTCAAAAGACGAATCAAAACATTTAAGATGTCAAGTGACAGTATTATCAAGTACCTTAAATCTAAAAATGTCAATTTCTGAAGCAAGCATAACTCGTGGGATATAAATGAAAGCTTGTTAAAACTGAGGTTGATATCCAACACCATTTCCTTCAGTTCAACAATCCTGAAACAAAAACAATTTTAAACATCAGCACTGACTCAAAACTAAGACCACGATAAGAGGAAGAACAGTGTCCTTCTGCTCACCATGACTCCCAGGACCTTACCTCCTCACAAAAACTTCAGAAACTGGCTGTGCAAAAGCTAAACATCTTTAAAAAAAACAACCCTACCATGATCTAACCAAGGCTTCAATCTGACAATCAATGGAGTTTAATTTAAAAATTCACTGATTATTCATTTAACCAAATTATGACACAAAAGAAAAAAATCAGACCTAGGTAGCTACTATAGCATTTTATTTTGGCAGTGAACTAAATTCATGAAGTGTTTTGTTAGACACTGATATCACAGCATTCTAGACAGCATAATGGAGATATACCTAAGATGTTAAGAGTACTGTCTACTCTTTAGAGGACCCACTTTTGATTCCCAGTACCCATGTGGCAGCTCACAGCCATCTGTAACTCCAGTTTCAGAGGCTTCCACACTCCTCCGTCCTCCACAAGCATCAGACATTAAGTAATTCACTGATGCACATGCAGACAAAGCATCCATACACAGAAAATAACTTTTTAATTTGACCTATTCATTTTCTTTAATATTTATTACTTGAATTAGCATTAAATCTAATCATGGTTAAAACAATATCTGAAAACAGTTTCTAAGTTTGGCAAGTGCTAGCTCTAAACAGCTTAGGTCGAAGTGTAAGGATTGAACATCTCTAACACGCCTAACCACATTTATACATTTTAATTATGTGACTGATATAACCTACCATATAACAAACTTTTTTTTTAATCTACCGCATTACTAAAGAGAAAGAAAGAGAAGACCATCCCAGCTGGTGAGACAGATGCAGGAGGTGAGCTTCAATGAGTAACTGGCAATCTTTAAAAATGTTATTGGGTATATATGCACTAAGGGTCATATCCCTCAACACAGTAATTTTTCTAGAAATTTAGCTTAAAGAAACAGTATGGTTTTTTAATTGCTATAAGGAAGTACCCTACTTACTTAGACACAGCTAAGATAGATTTTAAAGATATTACTTATGAAGTAGGGAAATACAAAAAGAATCCAATAAATACATATGATAAGTAAAGCATTCAAGATACAAATTACACATAAAATTTCAAATAGCTTAAGATAAAATCTCATTAAGTTAACATATATATCAGTGATAAGACTGCTTGCAACATCCTTCCATTTTATTCAGTCCTTTATGAATACTCATTATGAATTATAAGTTTTAGATGTAAGAAAACGAGCATGCTTAGAAATACTCTAGAGCAAGGCGACCTGTGCTATGTTCTGTGACTTTATAAGTTGCTGTGGAAAAACACCAAGCATCCCTGGTAAGAGAAATTGCACACTGTGTAAGAATGAGACTGTAGAATAGTAAGTACAGCCTATGTATACAGGAGCTTCCCCTGCAGCTCTCCACCTTGACTCCATCAGTTGGTATGACCCAGGTCAGCCCAAAGATACCATGTACATCTGGGATCAAACCAGACTTCTTTCTAGTCCTTCAACAACAGGAACCAAAAGATGGACAGGTCTGCTTTTGTTTTGTTTTGTTTTTTAATTTTTTTTTAAAAGATTTATTTATTTATTATATGGAAGTACACTGTAGCTGTTCCCAGACACTCCAGAAGAGGGAGTCAGATCTCTTTAGAGATGGTTGTGAGCCACCATATGGCCGCTGGGACCTGAACTCAGGACCTTCGGAAGAGCAGTTGGTGCTCCCAGCTGCTGAGCCATCTCACCAGCCCCAGGTCTGCTTTTGTAATGGGCTATCTTGCTTCGAGACCTATGTCCCAAGAGTTCTCTGTAAACGTGACACATTTTATAGTTTGCCCTTTTAAACATTTGAAAATCTGGGCAGTTCTATGAAGCAACTCTTATAGCTTTTTTTTTTCTCTTTTGATATAGCAGCCTTTATCACTTCATCAGTTCCCTTGTGCTTTGTCATTTTCTGTCTGCTTTCATTAGGTGTCCAGGTGTCTACTAAGACATTGAGTATGATGTCATAGGCGAGGAAGCAAAGAGCAGCTTGTCACAGACTAACAGCATACTCAGCTGTACTGCTGCGATTCCTCAGCAGGACATGTCCTATCCTGTAGTCTGTGTATAGTGAGAGGTCATTCATTTGTCAGCATCATTTGGGTGCAGACAGTTAACAAACTCTTTTGAAGTTCAACAATATACTAGTTTTCTCCTTTAACTTGAAGATTTTGTTAATTAATACCAACAATGACGACATACTGAACAGAAGAAAATACAACATAAATAGTAACTAGTGGTTAGAGTGGAAGGTCTCTGCCTAGAAGATAACACTAGCAGTTCATATATTTGGCTTTAGTTCTAAAGGAGAAAAATCAATCGCTCAAGTTTCTCTAGCCTGAGTCTGCAAGTGAAACCACTCTTACCCACTGTGGGTCTGGTACTGGGGTGGCTGCTCAAGATTCTCCCTGCCATACTGCACTATACAAGAAGAATAACACCCACTTCCCAAGGTCACAACATAAGATTGGAAGTTTTAAGATCCTGTACATCTCTCAGAACAGCAGAACCACAGTGTGCAGCACTCTCACATTAATAGTTCAGAAAACTAACACTCATTTGCCAAGACACAACAGACAAAAAGAAGGCCCAGCTCAACAGTGGATCACTGGCCGATCCTACCTTTGTGGAATCTCACTCAGCTGATTTTTGCTGAAGTTGATGGAAGTGACGAGGGTGTTTTTTGTGGCATCAAATAGGTCATCAGGAATCAAGGTTGCTTGTTTATCACTAAGAGTGGTTCAAAAATAAAAGCATTCTCAACATTCCAAAAAGATGTAATCACCATTCCCCACATCTGAAGGCTTTTACAGATTTTACCAAAAATTTCAAGGTAGCTGATGAAGTTCTGTGAGGTCAGGATGCTCTGTTCATCCTTAGAAGCAGAAACAGAAACAGAAGCACTTGGGGAATCCAGAAACTCACAGAATGCATGGTCCACTTCTCTACCTGTGCTTGGAGCTTAATCTGATTTTATAACTAAGCTTTCCTTAAAATGTGTGCAATCTGTGAGCTTTGGTGACTGAAGAATGGCAGGTGCACCATTGTACTAAGTTAGTACATGTAATCACCCATGCTACTTCTCGTCCTTCTATTATGTGGAGGTGGAGGAGACACAGTAGGAAAAAGGCTAAACTAACTGTGCTGTCACACTGGTGAGCTTTGTAGCTCGTCCTTACTTTGGGATTAGAATCTCAAGAGTAGTCTTTAATAGTTACTCCATTGGTTTTGCAAATATAAATATATATAATAATGCCCTAAAATTAGAGGATTACAGAACAGGTACAGAGGAATTCAAGCTGTTAGTGTGGCTTTGTGACTGCCACACACATTACAAAATGGCAACAAGAGATGAGAACAATGGCAATGGAGATCTTCACTGCTGAGAGGGTTCCTACCAGCACATGGATGAGGAGCCACATGACCGTTTGTAGATTCTGTATAGTTCTATTTGCCTGTCATCTATATTCCTACATCTCTCTGACACCATACAGAAAGGAGGATCAGCAAAAGTGTTGGCAGCATTGCTCCTCCCTGCTGCTGCTGCTTCACGCATCACTACTGAAGCACCTGCAGGGTTATCCAGCTTCTTTCCCTAATATGATAAACTTCCACAATACTTAGAGTCTTTAGTGCGTTCCCTTATTCTGTACACAGACATTGTCAGTGCTTTGGTGTTACTGTGTTCCCAGAATGCAGTACAACTATGAGACAGCTCAGTTCCATTCACAAACATAATCACTTCTCAAGCTGCCTGTTAGTCAAGTTTTCCATTAACTAAACGACAGTTTCTTATTTAACATATCCACCCACAAACATGAAATGTTCTCTAAATGCTAGTTAGTGAATTTGAGAGCTTAAATACCAAACTCTCAATTCATAATTCTTATAATAAAATCTTACCATAAAAAGGTTACCATTAATCCACCTACCTGTCTCTCATATTTTACAACTGATATTGCTTTGTGTCAGATATCCTTGATAGGGGAGACTAGGAAGGAAGAGAATGAAAGGACCACTACAGCCACCTGCCTCCTAGACACTATCCAGATAGATGGAGCATCCTCGCCTTATACCAAAGCCCAGCTCATTCCCAACAAGGGCAACTATGTGTCCTTTAATAAAAACCACACAAAACATAGGGCTGAAGAGATGGCTAAGTAGTTAAAGGCATTGACTGCTCTTCCAGCGGACCCAGGCATGTTCTTCCCAATCCTTAATTTCACTGTATTAGTATACCATTTTCTCCCTCCTTCCCATCTTCTATCTCCTTCCAACAATAATACCTCTCCCCAAACATCCAGATACTCAGGCACTCCACCTCCTTTCCAAAATACCTCTCCCTGCATATTCAGGCACTTTACCTCTTTGACTCAAGTTCTCTTTTGAGCCCACTTTTAAATTCTGTGACCTGAGGAACCTGTAAATGGTAAATCTGCTCCTTTTCTTTACTAGCTGTCTTTTCCTTACTAGCTGTCCTTTCTCTGAAGAACTTTCTCAAAAGTTCCCCATGGGCCTTGCAATACTGTGCAGATGGACTACATACCTGTAGTTAGCAGCTTTAGTGTGACTGGCATGGACACTGATTGCATCTTCAATGCCTTGCTGTTGGGGTGACCTTTTTTTTTAACCTTGTAAGGTGTGTTTCTGTATCTATAATTATTAATTCTGTACAGGCAGAGAGCTATATGCTGGTGGAATTTTGGCATTGTCATTTCTATGGCCATCACTGGGTTTTCTATTTCATAAATATTCATCCTTCTCCTGCCTAAAGGCAATCTAGTGACATATCTGAGGTTGTTTTGCTGCTGATTGGTTGTAATAAATATACAACAGCCAATAGCTAAGGCAGGAAGTACTAGGGTGGAATTTCATGGCAAAGGAGGTCATAGGGAGAAGAAGCAGGAGATTCAGAGAACAGACAATGGAAAAGAAAGACCAGAGCAGAGAAGTACAGAGCTAGCCATATGGTGGGTTGAAGGCTAGTTGGTGGGTTAAGTTAGATGAGCTAGCTGGAATACTACCCAAGCAAAAGGCCTAAGCTTCAAACTTTATTAGCAGTCTCTGTCTCATTATACTGCTGGAACATCCAAGAAAGTCCCTCCGTACTATGCAGGTGGACAGTGTGATGGTTTGAATGAGACTAGCCTGCACAAAGTCATATATTCGAATACTTGGCCCACAGCTGGTGGAACTGTTTGGGAAGGGTTAGAAGGCGTGACCTTGTTGGGAAAGTATGTTACTGGGGTGTGCTTTGAGGTTTCCTAAGCCCACACCACGCCAGTTGGTTGAACAGCAATATACCTGACTGCCTGCTGGCATGGTCCTTGCCATGATGGCTATGAACTCTTACTCTCTACAACCATGAATGTAACTGCCACCCCCAAATTAAATGCTCTGTTTTAAAAATGTGCTGCTTGGTCACAGCAACAGAACAACTAAAAGACACGGCATACCTATAATCTAGCAGCTTTAGTGTGGCTATGGCATGGATATTGACTCTGGCTTCACTTGGTAGTGTCATGGCAGTCTCAGGAACAGAATCATTTTGATTGGTTGTATCATCTGGAAAAGAAAGGTTAGATAAAGTGAATATTAAAATTACACAGCTATCTTTAAATTTGTAATGATATATAAAAGTATTCATGATTTCTAGACAGTACTGATAATACCCAGTCATATATTTTATTCTCAATAACAGAGACATCATTTAAGAAACATAGTAATAAGCCAGGCAGTGCTGGCGCATGCCTTTAATCCCAGCACTTGGGAGGTAGAGGCAGGTGGATTTCTGAGTTCGAGGCCAGCCTGGTCTACAGAGTGAGTTCTGGGACAGCCAGGGCTATACAGAGAAACCCTGTCTCGAAACACCAATCAATCAAACAAAAAAGAAACATAGTAAAGTCCTGTGATATAGCATATGTGCACATACATACAAGTAGGCAGAATATCCATAAAAATAAAATAAAAAAAGAAAAAATTAAACTTTGTGATGATACTTCATAACTGGTAGATCTCAACACAAATCTCCACAATCATGAATTTAAGAACTTTTAAAAAAAGATTTATTTTTTTTTATTTTATGTATATGAGTATTTTGCCTGCATGAATGCATGTGAACCATGTGCCTGCCTGGTGCCTACAGAGACCAGAAGAGAGCACTGGTTCCCCTAGTGAGCTGCCATGTAGGTTCTGGGAAACAAATCTGGTCTTCTACAAGAGCAGCAAGTGCTCTTAATTGCTGAACCATCTCTCCAGCACTTTTATAAGTGATAGTCTGCAGGAATATAGAATTAGAACCATAAATGCCAGGTACTCTACCTCTAATAAGCATATCAACAGAACATTTAAATTGATGTCCTGTTAATATCAGCACTTTTCATATATTCCTTCAAAATACAGAAGGCAACAGTAGTACCTTTGATCTTGCTGCGTAGGTATTTTAGAACTTCTTGAGTTCCTTTCTAAAAGAGTGGAGACAGAACACATTGTTAGCACACTTGGAAGTTTTGTGCATCAACATACATATCTGAATTTTAATTTAAAAATAAGTTGCTAAATCCTAATAGTACGTACAGCTATAATTTCTCTTCGAATGGTTCTTAGAGGATTTCCTTCTAGTGCCAGGAATTTCAAATGAAGATTTCCCAATGAGCAGGGCAGACTACAGAACAAATTGATTTCAAGGAAACATTACATGTAAGTCTAATTAAATCAAAGGCATGACTACAAAGTAACAAATGAAAACAACATATCCTGTAATAATCTCAAGGAAGAGGCATGAATGCCCCTACAATATTTTCCTTTTAATGTTAACACACAGAGAGATGGCCAGATATATTTCCAAGCTCACACTACAGCTGCTAAAGAACATGCACTATAAAGCATCTGCTCTATCTGCCTAGTGCTCATTCTGAAACAGTAAAACCAACAGCCATGAGCAATCTGCAGCACAGTGACAAATAAGACTTCACCCAATTACAGAAGGGGACCTCCAAAAACTAGAACAAATTCCAAGCTCTCACTGTGTAAGATTCTAATTCAGTGGTGTCTCACCATCTGTTTTTTTTTTTTTTTTTCCTTCACTGCTTTTTAAGTGACCTCAAACTCACCTAGGAAACAGCTACCCACACCCATTGGAAAATAACATGGAGTTTCAGGCATGAAAAGGCTAGTGGTCTCCTGACAAGTGGCTCCAGCAGCAATGAGGAGCCTTCACAGGGAAGTCAGGAGGACACAAACAGCTACAACGGCTGAGAACTGCATCCCCTTTTCCCACAAAGCTCAAAGCCTCATGTGTGCCCTTACTTTATAAACCCAAAAGTCTCATCTCTGTAGGCAAATCCTTTCTTAGCACTGTGTTCTGTAGCTTTCACCATTCTTTGCTTATCATTCAACTCTGACAGCCAACAGCTACTAGAGACAACTTATGCTGGTTCACCTCTCCACTTTATCCCCTTCTCCCCATGCCACCACAGCCATGTCAACAAACTGGACAAAGAAATGTTTCTTAGTGACAATTATCATTGAGCTAAACTGGCAGGTCATTTATAAAGCCTGTCGCCCACAACCCTTTCCCACCCAAAGCACCATACCATTGCCATCGAGTGGCTCTTTAATGGGCTTGCACTCAGGATAGTGCCTTTGTGGTATGTTAGTGGCTCTGAATGAATAAAAACTGACTATTTGGCCTAAATTCTTAGACTTCCCTACTTGGACCCTATTTAGAATTCCCAAAGCTATATGTGTGTTGTTTCCTTGTGACATATGGATCATATACACCAACTTTCACATGGAATTCCTGAGCACAAGTATGCTGCTAGGTGTGTGTATATCAGGCAACTAACCTGCTAACTGACTAACTAATCTCAGTCCTGTCTAAGTTCTTTAATCATAAATCACCTTTAGTCACCTGAGAACTTCATATATCATTCTATGTTCATTATTCAAACCCAATAAATACCCATGAAGCACTTGCTTTGTCACAGCATGGATAGTAAGTATCTGGAACTGGAGCCATGCACGAAAAAGACACAAAGCAACCCTTAAGGGATTCTGAAATGTGACTACACATCTGCTTTCATTAATGTATTAACTTGGCTGCCAAGGAAGAAAACTAATTCTTCTTCATATATAACATGAGTTCAATATATAATTAATAGTTTTTTTTAAAGGACTTACAAAACTAATTATAATTCAATGCAGAATAAAATCTAATTTCTATCATTTAATCTTTAAACATACCTACTAATATCATTGTTGCTCAGGTCAAGCCTTTCCAAAGACTGCAGCAGGGCCATTTCCTCAGGGACAGACCTCAGCTTGTTGCCCCTTAGGTCCAGTACGAGGATGGCCTGCAGGTGCTGAAGATGCTCTGCCCCTAACTTCTCGATCTGGTTTTCAGCTAGGTGCAATTCCTATGAAACCAGGTACAACATATTTCATTCAACTGTATACTAAACAATGAAAACAAGTGTGGATACTTTTAGTTTTAAATCATTGCAACATATAAAACAAGAACATTGTAATTATCATGTTATTTAGACACAACCTCTTGTAAAGCTACAATATGATTAAAGAATTTTTTCTGACAATCTCAAAATAATAATTGTTTAATCTTGCAGGAACAGTTTTACGAAACTAAATCAGTAAAACAATTTATTAACTATACTTACAAAAGTAAAAGTATAAATCTAAACACAATACTGATGAAAAACTAGTTTCATAAGAAACCCATTCAAAACTGTTTTCAGGGTAACAAATACTATGAAATATTATCATTACATACACCAACTTCCTAACAGAATCTATAACAAATGAAAACTTACCATAGTGAATGGAATTTCCCAGCATTTTTAAAATCTCACCATCACAATTCTATTTAAAAGAAATTTGCCTGACTTCACAAAAGAAATAAAGCACAGCAAGTCTAGGAGGAGCACTGATGCTACACTTGAACCAAAAGCTGAAATGTGACTGCAGTCAGGTCATCCTGAGAGGTGGCAACCTAACAAGTCCCCGTGCCCCAGCTGCTAGAGGCCAGCCACAGTTCAGCTCAGCAGAGCCTCTCACCTAACTACAAGGCCCTTCTTTAGGGAAAAACTGCTCACTACATGAAGTACACAAAACCTACTGCTGAAATGATTATTTCCTTTCATTACCAAGAAAACATTAGTACTCTTAGTAGTAGACTGAAGTTTTGAAAGATATCAACAGAGAAAAATACCATTCATAGACTATACCCAAAAGATTGGCTAATTTTTAAAAACTTCAATTTCATAAAAAACTTTTAGAAATCATACAGTGGTATAATTATTAACTAAATAGTACCTTTAATTGCCTACAAGAAGGAAATTCAGGTAGAACACGCAATTTATTCCTCCGCAAATAAAGCAATTCCAGTGACTCCATGCTACCCACATCAGGAGGCACAGCCTCCAGGAGATTGGCATCACAATCCAAATGCTTTAATCCTACAATATATATTCAGAGACAATTAAAAAATAGTTTAATTTTTTTGTTATATAGACAGAATAATTTATTGGAGAATATAGAAAAATATCAAATCATAATAAACATGCCACAAACAAAGACTTCTTAATCTGTTGCTGTGGATACGACAATCAAAAATATGCAAATGTCCTTATACTGAACAAATAAAAATTGACTTTTATATTTAAATAATGAGAAATGGTAATCAATATTGAATAATACAAGGCCATCTTTAAAATACGAACAAGGATTTTAGGTGCTTTGCTAAACTACTCTGAAGTATATAAACTGTATTTACTGTACAGCTCTCATTTATTCCTCTTTAAAAGAGCTTAGTGTAATTAAGGCATCTGTTGGCTGAGTGAATGTGACAATGGCTTACATACACTATAACGCAGGCCTTGGGTTTGTGTGTGTTCCTTCCCATTCTCTCGTCCATCCACTTTGCCTCTTCTCTTCCTCCCTCTTTTCTACGGTGAATGTTATGTGATGTGTAGGTGTATACTTGCATATGGGTACATATGCTTGTGCATGTGAAGGAAGATGTTGCCATTTGGTATCTTCTTCTATCTTTTCTACCTTATTTTTTGAAACAGGGTCCCTTAATGACCCAGGACCTCAATGATTAGGCTAGTGAGCACTGAGACTTTAACTGCATGCCAGGGATCTTCATACTTGTATGCCAGAATTTTACCAAGTGAGCCATCTCGCTAGTGCCAACATGTTTTCCTTAACACCTAAGCTAATCTGCCCAATAACAGCAAACACTGTATCTCAACAATGCCTTTCATTACAGGATCTTCATCTCCTGATAGTTCTTCACTTGTTCAGTTTTGGAGGCAGGGTGTGTCCTCTCCTCTATGAGGCCCAAGCTGGCCTCAGATCTAGATTCCCAAACCTCTTGCCTCATCTTCCTCACTGCTAGGATTGCAAAAGCACACCACCACGTTTGTCTGATGTGTGCCTTTTCCAGAAAAATAAAACTGTCTAAATAAAGGTATTCTTTAAGGAGTTAACAAGCAATTTTCTCCCTTAACCATATTACAGATTCTCCCATTTTAAGACTGAAAAGTTACTTCAAAAATTTCATCCTCAAGCCTCCAGTAAACTGAAATAAGGAATATTTTCCTAACTTCAATTCTATCAATTTTAACATAATCAAAAACTGTACTGACATGCCACCTTCAGCTTCTATTCTTCTAATACATAGAGAAGGTAGACACATTTAAAACAAAAAGTAGTACTAGTTTTAACTTCTAATAAAAGTTAATTTTTGTAAGCTTAATATTCATTTATTTTATATTGAGTGTTCTACCTTCTCCAAAAATTTAGATATTACTTGCCTAGAATAATGAGGGGAAAAAAGGTGATGAACTGATCCACCCAAATCTGTAAAATTCTATACACAAAAGCTCCTTATAGGAGCTGGCTAGATACCTAACAGGTAAAGGCACTGACAGACTGTTCTTTCAGAAGATCCAGCACCCACATAATGACTAGTGATGTACAACCACCCATAATTCCAGTTCCAGGAAATCTCTCTTCTGACCTCTGCAAATGAGATGCACATAAATGCATTCATACAAAACACGCATTCATATAAAATAAATAAAATTTAAAGAAAAAGGCTATTGCAAACTCTGGGGTCAGATCAGGAGCACTGGCTGAGGAACAAAGCAGTGGACTATGTGTTCTGGGGTGGGGGTGGGGGTGGGGGGATAAACACTCAGCTATAAATCTGATTTCTAATCCCATAATTATCAATCTTTTGTTTTGTTTTGTTTGTTTTTATTATTATTATTTTCTTTATTTACATTTCAAATGCTATCCCAAAAGTTCCCTATAACCCCCCCCCCCGCCCCTGCTCCCCTAACCCACCCACTCCCACTACTTGGCCCTGGCCTTCCCCTGTGCTGGGTCATATAAAGTTTACAAGACCAAGGGGCCTCTCTTCCCAATGATGGCCGATTAGGCCATCTTCTGCTACATATGCAGGTAGAGACACGAGCTCAGGGGGTACTGGTTAGTTCATATTGTTGTTCCACCTACAGGGTTGCAGCCCCCTACAGCTCCTTGGGTACTTTCTCTAGCTCCTCCATTGAGGGCCTTGTGTTCCATCCAATAGCTGACTGTGAGCATCCACTTCTAAGGACACATGCTCCACTATGTTCATAACAGCCTTACTTATAATAGCCAGAAGCTGGAAAGAACCCAGATGTCCCTCAACAGAGGAATGGATACAGAAACTGTGGTACATTTACACAATGGAGTACTACTCAGCTATTAAAAACAATGAATTCATGAATTCTTGGGCAAATGGATGTATCTGGAGGATATCATCCTTAGTGAGGTAACCCAATCACAAAAGAACTCACTTGATATGCACTCACTGATAAGTGGATATTAACCCAGAAACTTAGAATACCCAAGATACATTTTGCAAAACACAGGAAAACCAAGAAGGATGACCATCATGTGGATACTTCATTCCTCCTTAGAATAAGGAACAAAATACCCATGAAAGGATATAGGTACAGAGACAAAATTTAGAGCTAAGATGAAATGATGGACTATCCAGAGACTACCCCATCCGGGAATCCATCCCATCATCAGCCACCAAACCCNGATACTAATGCACATGCCAGCAAGATTCTGCTGAAGGGACCCTGATATAGCAGCCTCTTGTGAGGCTATGCCAGTGCCTGGCAAACACAGAAGTGGATAATTATCAATCTTTAAAGTGGGGGGAAAATGTATCACTGTCCCACTTACCTCACAGAACCACTGTTACTAATACAATGGCAAACTCTCAAGAGAAAGAGCATTCTAGTTACATAGCATCACACAAATGTAAAATCCTAGGCTCTGCTCACCAGTAACAAATAACTAGCATATACTGTACATGAAGGAGAGGGAAGACACTGCAGCATGGCTAAGAACAGAGACTCACACAGTCAAGGAGTCATCAGGCTTCTGTGTGAGTTCAGATGCCATCTGCTGTTTGAGCATGCTCCAGTTGGGAAAAACAAAAGCCAAACAAACAAACAAAACCATGCTTCTGGCCGATTCAACGGTACCACCCGTCTAGCACATACAAGGTTCTAAGTTTGATCTTGGCAGGAAAGGAAGGAAGAAGGGCCATGTTCCATACATTGTTCTGATTATTTATTACGTTAGCTAAGGTATGTGGCATTGAAAATGGTAAAGTCAAGGCCTGCCTAAAATAATTTCATTTAAATCAGAGTTAAAGTAAAAATCACAAATTTACAATTTAATTGAAAGTTATCTACAATCAATTGTAGAAAAATCACATCTATGACTTCTAAAACTATGAACAGGAGCTAGGCATGGCAACTCAAATGTGTAACCCCAGCAACTAGGCAGGTAGAAGCAGGAAGACCAAGGCCATCTTCAACTACATAGCAAGTCTAAGACCAGCCTGAGTGAGAGGAGATAGCATAGTTCAAAACTTTTCTTAGTATATAATTTTAATGTAACTTATAATTATATTTTTACAAGAAAAATATCTTACATATTAGTAACCAAAAAAGACTAGTTATGGTAAACAGTATATAGTGGGTAGTAGTGTAGTCATGAACCCAGAAATACTAACCATGTTTTCTGCCTTTAAGCAAGAACAAAACAATGTTTTTCATTCTAAATTAAGAGCTCTGAGATAGTCATGACTACAAATACAGAAGTACTAGAATGCTTCTACCTGTATGTGGTCCCTTAGTGTTACCTCTGTAAACGATGAACTACTACCGTTCACTATTTCATTATTCTAAAAAAAGAATTAACAATCTGGGCACTCAGACAAAACAGGACTCTCACTAGACATCATTAGTTCCAAGCCAAGGGAAGCAACATCTGTATCCTTATGCATCACAAGTGGAGTCAGCTGAAGATAGGATGAGGAATAACTCATTAAGATAGCATGAAGCAGAATCTTCATCAAGGTCCTGTACATTCTTTTGACTACTCACCAGTTACAATTTCATTTTGTCATAAGCTACATGTCTTTTGATAATCATTCTTTAGGCAGACCCTAGAGACAATTGTCTGGAGAAAAATCTTACTAAGTAGCATTTGAATTTACAATAATGCAGGGCGGTGGTGGCACACGCCTTTAATCCCAGCACTTGGGAGGCAGAGGCAGGTGGATTTCTGAGTTCGAGGCCAGCCTGGTCTACAGAGTGAGTTCCAGGACAGCCAAGACTACACAAAGAAACCCTGTCTCGAACCTCCCCCCACCTAAAAAAGTACTTTCTTTCTCTATAATTATCTTAACAATTGTTTTTCCAAAAGAAAGTTACATTAACCTCGAATTCATACAGAATTTATTATGGCGATTTACTTTTCATTCTGCTTATTTCTGCTGGCAAATTCTTCAGCTGGTTACTGGAAAGATTGAGTCGCAGCAGACTGGACAGCAAAGCAAAATCAGCAGGCACAGTTGCAAGACGATTGCTTGAAAGATCCTTTTAAAAAAAAGGACAGAATGAATCTGTAAGTGAGGAAAGAACAGTAAACAGATACCCATGAAAGGAATTTCAGAGCTATGAGAAAATTTTGAAATAAGACAGACCAGGATTCACTCCTCTTCAACACCTGCAGGTCCACTATCTGTCCATCAAAGTCATGGGCAGGAATTAAAATCAGTTCCTACTCTGAAAGTATTTTACATGATGGTGTTTACTAATCTCAAGTAATACCTCTGCAGTAGAACATGTGATTCAAAAGGAGATAAAAGAATTCTGGAGGTTAAAGAATTAAGTAGAAATAGGGCAGAGGGATGGAAAACCAAAGAGTGTGTGTGTGTGTGTGTGTGTGTGTGTATGTTTTTTTTTGGGGGGGGGTGGTAAACAATTCTAGGATGTATGAAAAACCTTATAAAAACTCAGCACTGTGTAAGCTAGGTTAAAAAATATATAATTAAAGAGGCTGGAGAGATGACTCAGTGGTTTTGCAGAGGACCTGAGTTTGGTTCTCAGTACCCATGTCAGGCAGCTCACCATCCCCTATAACAATAAATACAGGGGATCCAAATGCCCCTCTTCTGGCCTCTACCACAGGCACATACTTACATGCACATAAAGCTTAAAGAAAAAGGAGTTTTAGCACAGGTGCCGTTCATTGGTAGACAGGGCTGCTTCCAGAAGACATGGGTCATTAAACAAAACTCTTTGTGCCAGGCATAGCTTACCTCCCTATGAGGTATTAGTCAGGGAGCTTCCAAAGGCCCCCAAAGCAACAAAAGCTATTTCCATTACTTTTGGCTGTCGACCATAACTAAATGATAAGACCCTATTTTTGAAGACACCACATACTTTGGTTGAAGGGCAAAGATAATCTGGAATTGAATAGGAAACTTCCTCCATGCTGGCTAGCTTTCAGAATGCCAGAAGTTGCAGCCACTGGGGGAAAAAAGATACAATGAGCTTAATACTGCATGCTATGATACTATTTGCTAAGCAAGATGTATTTACAGTAGTGGCTTGGCTGCCATGAGGATGACAACAGCTTGGATATGAGGAATCTCCCATGGAAGCGAATTCATGCTGGAATTCTAAAGGCTCTGAGGCTAAGGTGGAGGAATTTACTATCATGGTTTTGATAAGTGGACATGCCTTCTAAATGTTTATAATCAGAGATAATCAATCTTGTCTAGAAAAGCCTCTTGCAGTTGGCTGCAGTCACTAATCAAACACAACTGATCAAAGTGCTGAGAAAACTGAGTGTTTAGGCCTGGTGCTGGCAGTACATGCCTTTAATCCCAGAGGCAAGCAGATCTCTATGAGTTCAAAGCCAGCCTAGTCTAGTCTACAAAGCAAGTTCCAGGACAGCCAGGGATACACAAAAAGAAACCCTGTCTCAAGAAAAAGAAAGAAAGAAAGAAAGAAAGAAAGAAAGAAAGAAAGAAAGAAAGAAAGAAAGACAGACAAAAACAATAATAAATAATAATAATTTTTAAAAATTAGTTCTAAATCCTGAATGACACACATATAGCATTCCCCTCAAAGCTCAGGGAACACTGAAGAAGGGGTAGAAAAAAATTAAGAGCTGGAAGATGGGCAGGAGTGCTGTTGAGATGCTGTTCTCTGGACATAAGATTGTCACTGACTCACAGAAGCTGTGGCCACCAGCACACGATCAAGCCAACAAGGCAACAAGAAGCACTAATTAGACTCCCTGGGTTACAAGAAAACAAACAGGAAGGAAGGAAGGAAGGAAGGAAGGAAGGAAGGAAGGAAGGAAGGAAGGAAGGAAGGAAGGAAGTTAGTTAAAATGTGGGGGCCTGTGATGGGAGAGTATGGAAAGGAAAAACTGGAGTGGGTATAATTAAGATACAACATACAAAAATTTCAAAGATAAGTAAGTTATTCTAAAAAATAAAATTAAGCTAATTGAAAGTCAGGATGAAGGGCATTTGGGAACTCTTTACTGTGTTTTTAAAGCTTTTTACACAATCCCAAAATTATTCCAAAATGAACTACTACTGACAATGAAGAGTTCCTAACAAAGAAATTAAGAAATTCTGAAACCATGTGAAGAAGTCAAATTATTTTAATAAAATTCCTACTAACTTCTAAACAGTATCAAGACAGTCAGATATTTAATTATTACATAAAATAATAATTGGGGCTGTAGATATGGCTCAGCAGCTATGAGCACTTGTTACTCTTGCAGAGGACACAGAACACCTGCCTGGCAGCTCACAAATGCCTGGATCCTAGAACCCACTCTGGTTTCTGCAGGCACTAGGCATACACAAGGTACAAAAACACACATACAGGCAAAACACTATACACATAGAACAAATAAAATTTTAAAGCAAATATGATATATAAACTGATCCATATTTATGACATGTCATTCTTTCAATAAACATTTACTTGGCACTCTTGGGCTAAACAAGTTCTACATAATGTCAGGAAATATTATTAGTGTAAATGATTACAAGTGTTTATATTTTAATCTTTTTTAATATATTTTCTATATATTTATTTAGCATTAATTAAATGCTATAGAATTAAAGCATATTGATTTTTGTTTTCTTTTTTTTTAAGATGTATTTATTATTATATGTAAATACACTGTAGCTGTCTTCAGACACACCAGAAGAAGGCATCAGATCTCATTATGGATGGTTGTGAGCTATTATATGGTTGCTGGCATTTGAACTCCGGAAGAGCAATCAGCCAGTGTTCTTAACCATAGCCACCTCTCCAGGCCCCGAATTAAAGCATATTGAATCTTTAAGAAAAAATTCTTGAGCTGGGCATTGGTGAAGAACACCTTTATTCCCAGCATTTGTGAGGCAAAGGAGTTTAAAGCCAGCTTGGACTACAAAGTGAGTTCCAGGACAGTCACGACTAAACAGTTCTATGGGGGAGGTGGGGGGTGGGGCAGAAAAAAGGAAAGGAAAGGAAAGGAAAGGAAAGGAAAGGAAAGGAAAGGAAAGGAAAGGAAAGGAAAGGAAAGGAAAGGAAAGGAAAGGAAAG
>NC_034593.1:144893149-144954294 GCF_900095145.1 Mus pahari | reverse complement strand
GAAAGGAAAGGAAAGGAAAGGAAAGGAAAGGAAAGGAAAGGAAAGGAAAGGAAAGGAAAGGAAAGGAAAGGAAAGGAAAGGAAAGGAAAGGAAAGGAGAAAACATCTGGGAACCCAAGAAGAAGAGAAAACTTCACTTATTGTAAGGTTTCTTTTTAACTTTCACCTCTACATGATGTTCTTTTCTAGAGAAAAACAAAACAGAAAACAAGTTTTGGAACTAGAGAGACAGTTAAGAGAGCTAGCTGCTCTGCAGAGGACCTAATTTAGTTTCCAAATTCAGTTCCATCACCCACCCACACTAGGCTACTCACAATCACCTGTAATGTCAGCTTCAAGGGCTCCAATATCATCTTTCAGCACTTGCATGAACATGCCATATACTCACACAAACATATACTCATAAAATAAAACTATACTTAAAAATTTTTAAATCAATTTTAAAATTAACCTACAAAATTAACTTTTTTAAATGAAAATCTAATGGCTCCCTCCTTTCTTTTATCTACAAATGCCTTTTACTTCTCAAACCTTACTCCCAATATGATCAGATTGAAAGACAATTTTTCGTTTTAAACACTAGCACAAATGGTAGACATAGGAAGGAAGGGGTATACACAGAATAAATACTTAAACACTCAGAAATAACCTTTCCATTAGTAAGAAATAAAACTTAAAGCTAAAATGAGAAATCAGTTTTCTAAATCATGCAAGGCTAAGGACAGGACACAGAATGAAATGACAGCACATACTATGGGCTGGAGTCTCTCAAGCAGAGGACGGAAGCCTTTCAGCTGAAACATCTTATGGTAGACTCTCATCCTGTTACAAAGTGCGCTTTGGAGGCAAACTGACATCTTTAAATCTTAATTTCATTCTTTGTCAGTTGTATAACTTAGGACAAATTTCCTGTTGTATAAGCTTCTGTTTCTTACTGTATTAAGTAAGGCTCAGACATACTTATACTTACCTTGTTATATATAAAGCCAATGCAAGGTTGTCTATGGCTTTTATTCTTAAAATCAGTAAAATAATATTGTACTGATTTATGATTAATTAGTAAAATTAGTAAAATAATATTGTACTGATTTATGATTAATTAGTAAAATAATATTGTACTGATTTATGATTGACTTTGGTTAAGGAAGATAACAGGCAGTATGAAAGTTTTGCCCAAAAGGGTGTTAAATTTGAAAACTGAGGTAAAGTAATCATTAAGAAATTGGAATACATAGGG
Organism: Mus pahari; assembly: GCF_900095145.1. Classification (NCBI taxonomy): domain Eukaryota; kingdom Metazoa; phylum Chordata; class Mammalia; order Rodentia; family Muridae; genus Mus; species Mus pahari. The sequence continues at coordinate 144,953,058 of NC_034593.1, read as the reverse complement.
CAGTAAGGCCATTGGGTAATACAGAGAACAGAATATAAAATACAGAGAGGATAGGAAAAAAGAACAGATGTACTTTCAAGACTGCTTCCCTCTATTCAACTAAGGTATATGGGATAATCCTATGGGATAAGAGCTGGACAGACTGCTCAGCGGTTTGGAGCACTAGTTCCTCCTAGAGAAGGTCCAGGTTTGATTCCCAGCACCTACATGATGACTTATAACTGTCTGTAAATCTAGTTACACCCTGGTATCCAGAAGAGAGCGTTGGACGCTCTGGAACTGAAATTATGAAGATCTGACACCCTCTTTAAAGAAAAGAAAAAGAAAAAAGCCTCTGAATAACAAAGGCATGCCCACTGTTTTCTTCTAAACTCTATTCCTGAAGTATAACTTAAAGTCCACTTGATAACATAGAAAAGCCATGTTTCAGTTACTAATTAGCAATCTAATTAAAATAATTTCTGGTAAGCTACTCATAAAATCGGTTGCCTATATTCTACAGTTTAAATCATACATTCAGTTCTCCAATCTAGTGAAAATTCCCAACAGCCCCAAATCATGCAAAAACCAAAAGTTATAACTTACTAAATCTTCTAAGCTGGAAAGATGCTCAAATCCCTCAGGTATGCAAGTCAGCTCATTGTGCTGGAGGTGCAGCATCCTCAGGTTTTTTAAGCTTGTAATTTCTTCAGGCAGTATTTTCAGTTTGTTATGGCTATTAGTTAATAAAATAAAAGCTGAATTACTTAGTAGGCTAAGAAGTATTTACCAAAGGCTTTTGTCAACCAACCACATAAACTCATCATAATTATCAAATGGTGCTATCCATTTAAGTTTTATTAAGACCCCCATCTCCAAAATATACACCCATCAGAAATTTAAACCAACCAAGTTAGGGTTTGAAAGAAAACCAGCAATGAAAAATATTTTTAAGTAAACACAAATAATTTGTAAATTTTTGATTTCTTGTTTACAATCTGTCTATATAACATGTAATGTGAAAAGGACGTATTGAACTTTTATTAAATATTTATATTGTTCCTTTAAAAAAATATGTTCACATATACATTGCAATGGAGCTATATTTTTTAATACTTAATTTATTTTTATGTGTATAGCTGTTTTGCCACATATATGCCTGTCTTGTGCACATCGAGGTCAGAAGAGTACTCCAAGGCCAGAAGAAGATACTCCAAAACTGGAGTTGTAGGCAAATATGAGCTGCTGTGTAGAGTCGGAACTTGAACCCAGATCTTCTAGAAGAGTACACAGTACTCTAAACTGTTAACCACCTCTCCTGCCTCTGAAGCTGTGTCTAATATGGAGGCTAGGTTTTTAGTTTCATGTTCAAAACAAAATCATTTATTCCTATTTTCAGATCTGGTATGTCTGGCAATACTCAATTTGACTGTATATTTAGCTTTTTTAGTTGAACCCTTCTGAAGAGATAATCTACTGATGTAAAAGTCCCAATAAGGACAATATAATTCCTGGTAATTAAGAGAGGAATGAAGAACCATGGCTTACTTGGTTAAAGCACCCGTCTTATAAACATGAGAACCTTGGTTTGAATCTTACAAGTGCTTTTTGAATGGCCTAAAGGGTAGTGCATCTTTGCCTGTTTTGAATTGTAGTTAACCTTTACAAATTGCTGGATGTGTTGGCACACACATTTAGTCCCATCATTCATGAGGCAGAGACAAGTATATCTCTGGAGTTTGAGGCCAGCCTGGTCTACAAAGGGAGTTTCAGGAGGTTCAATTCCAAGGCTATTATACAGAGAAACCCTGTCTTGGGAAAAAAAAAAGGGGGGGGGGGTGGTTGATGAATAAGTTTCAGATGCATCATAACTTAAATATTGAACTATGAAATCTATCCCATTTTCTTATTTTAGTTTACATATAATAGGGGAAAGGGAAAGACCAGAGGCTTTCAACTAACGATACTACAATAAAATAATGGACCCCAAAGGTGCGTGGACATATTGAACTACTACTAATAGTTAAAAGTCATGAGGTTTGGCTCAGCTGCTGAGCATACATGGGGTCCTAACCTCCATTAAGTACCACAAAACCCAAAAACTCAAGTCAAAATCAACAAAAGAGCACAAAACTCTTCACCATTAATGAAATAATTAGTACTAATCTACTGTGTAATACCAGATTTTCAGGCTAAAAATGTAAATTAAAATCTGAGATTCTGAGAAAGAAGTTTTCTAAAATAAGAGCCAAAAGTATCTCATAAACATAAAATATATAAAAATCAATTGGCCTTAAATCTGTAGAATCAAAGAGGATGTATTAAATTTTAAAAACAAAACACATAGACAAAGTTGCTGTGAAGAGCCCCACAGACTTGTGTGACTAAGACAGGAGTCCCAAAGCACAGCACTTTGGTTTCACACTGGGCCAAACAGCAAGATTCCTCTAAAGAGAAAAAACAAATAATTGAATCATTAAATCCTTGTTCTCCCTTAACCAGTTTCTGGGATGATGTAAAGATCTGGTCTTGTTTTCTCCTCTTGGGTCGAATATAGCATCTGGCAGGTGTTTAACCAACCAACCCTGCTTCCTACTGGGCCACACTGTAGTTCAAGGTTATTTTCTAGTGAAGAAAAGGGATTTCAATCTTAGAAATAGGTTCACACTTTACCTGACATTAAGTTTCTGAAGATTGTCTAGCTCTCTTATAGCTGAAGGAAGAGATGTCAGTTGATTATCATGTATCTAAAATGATTACAAGACAAAGTCAATATTCTTAGTCTTACAATTAGCAATATTTGAGCTTTGCTATTGAAAAAAAATAATTTACTAAGCCCCCGTTTTTCATATTAAATGGCAATGTGTTGGGTGATTAGTAATTTATTCTGTGTATACTGACCAAACTGCTGTTCAGAAATTGTGGACAAATAAGTCATTACTAAAATGAAAAGAAACAAACATAGACTTGACCAGAGGAGGGTCAGTAGCAGCAGAGTTCTGGTGGTCTCTTAATATCACACACAGAACAGATATGAGCTGGGAGAACAGCTTTACAGTCTCACAGAATCATACTATCTTCATAGTATAAAGAACCTCAGAATAACCCAGACTACTGTTTTTGTTATTTTACAGACACAAAACAAAACTTCCTCCAAGAATGGCACTGTTTACATCCACCATTTCCACACACAAGTTGAAGAGTTTGGACATTGCCAATTTCACTAAAGGCCTGTAGATTCTAAAGTACACCTTCACAATTCACTTATCCCATGACAGATCAATTTTCACTACAAAAAAAAAAAGCCCCAAAGCCCCAATTAAAAACATAAAAAATTCAGGTAAATAGTTACAGTCAATGAGTCTAAGAGCAAGTTATAAAACAGGGACACAAAAGACCTCTGAGTACTGTATTTGCTTTAGTGTCTAAAATAAAATTTAACAAGGGGGAATAAAAAACAAAAACAAGAAGCCAAGTGCCAGTTCTGTTTGCACAGAGGACTCATTTAATCACAGTATCTATACCAGGTCTGTGGACATAGAGACATGGAGCTGATCTTTCAAGTCAGTTTCTTATTTATCTTGCATTCTATAAGCTCAGCAAGGAAGGCTTCCTGTTTAGCAAAGTCTAAATTTAGCTCTTCAACTTACCTAAATTCAGTTTGTTTAACTAAGATCCCATAATTATAGTCAACAACTTACATCAAGAACAGTAAGGGCAGGCAAGAGTCGGAGGTCATCAGAGAGAGACTGAAGTTTATTGCTGGAGATGATGAGTTTGGTCAGATCTGTCTGGTCCCACCATCGTTCAGTGGAACTGAATGAGAGATTCTGATTAGCCTCTTCAGGAATGTCCACATTTATTCTCCAAACACACTGAGGGACTATCTCCATCACCACCACATCAAGAAGAAAGGGGAAAAGAATAAAAATGAAGTGAAGACTTAGAGACATACTCATTGAATACTTAGCTTACAATGGACCCAAATAACTCCAGGGCCTGAGGAACAGCATGGTGGGTGTATTAGTTACTTTTCTATTGCCAAGATAGTTTATAAAAGAAAGTGTTTAATTTGGATTATGGTTCTGGGGGATAGAGGGGCAGAGTTCATGACGGTAGAGTAAATGATACATCCTGAGCAACAACCATGAAGCAGAAAAGGGTATAGTCAGAATGTATTAGTCTTTTAAAACCTCAAAGCCCACCCTCAATGACAAGAGGACAAGTTCTCCAACAAGGTTACATCTCCTAATCTTTCCCAAACAGTTCTATCAACTGAAGACCAAATATTCAAACATATGAGCCTATGGAGAACATGCTCATTCAAACCATCACAGTGGGTAAGAGCACTTGCTGTCAAACCTGCTCACAGAGTTTGATTGAACCTCAGAACAACATTGGTGGAGAAAACCAGCTCCTGTAAGTTGTCCCCTGACTTGCCCATGTGCAGGTAAATAAAAAATAAATGTTTACAAAGTATTTAAATGCCAATAAACCAAATGTTAATAAATTACAACACAATGTATTTTATTGGGGGGGGGGGAACCAGACTATAGTGCGAATTTTACATGAGACCCTGAGTTTGATCCCTAGCACTGAAAACACAAACTACAACATAAAACTCTCCTGATAACTCTGTGAGACAGGGGGTTTCATTATGCCTGTTTTGTAGGTGAAAAAAAATGAGGCATCAAGAAAACGTGTGACCTACCCAGGGTTTAGCAGGTACGTTAGCACTGTACTCTAAGCTCTGCAGAGCCACTTGTCATTGTGGCCTGTGAAAGGTATCTGATCCTACCAGACATAATTTTGTTTCTTACCCACCACATAAAATTGTGTTATTCTACCGTAGCAAGAGGTAACATCTATAGTGTAGTGAATAGAACAATCACTATGAAGTGGAAGCTCCTCTAGAGTGCTTGTTTCCAGGCAAGGCCCTCGGTTCCATCTCTAGGACAGCACTGAGATAAGCAAAAGCTTGAAATTCTAGGAAAAAGCTTGTCAACAAGCTGAATCAAAACTTCTGCCCTGGTGTAGCCAACTATGTAAAGAGAGTCTTTCACTCCCTGACAAAAGTATGGCTGCAGGAGGGTGACACAAAACTTGGAATACGACTCAAGCCAACCAATCACTACCAGAGACTCCCCAGTAGGATGCAGGAATGGAAGCTTGCCTCTGTATGACTCAGTAAAGAAGTCAGAATAAGGAAAATAGATTTTAATCCCAAAGAGATAAATAGAAGAAAAGCTTTAGAAATTTAAAAGGGGGAAAAATATAGGAAAAGAGCAGAAAATCAGCTCCTCCTTCTAGGTTCCTGCCCTGACTTACTTCAATGATGCCAAATAACCCCCCCCCCCCAACTTGCTTTTGGTCATGGTGTTTCCTCACAGCAATGGTAACCCTTACTACAACAACTAGTGATGGTATATTAGTAAACAATAAGTATATCTTTATATTTGGTGGGTTTGGAGTCACAACAGTCTGTTTCTTTCTTGACGGGTGGTATTGGAGACTGAGCCTTCAAGAACAGTCTACTCAATATGAATTCACCCTTCAAAATTCTAGACTAGATATATAAACCAACAGATGTGTAAACTGCAGCACAGAACTATAAAAAAAATGAAGTAAGGAAATATGATCCCTCAAAACTTGCAACTGATCTTTAGATATGGAAACAGACAAAATGCCACATGAAACTTTCAAATTTTCGGGTAAGAAATTACTAATAAATTAAAAGAGGATACAAACAAGTAGATGGTTTCAACCTAGGCCTCAGAGAAGAAAGTCAGCAAAATGGATGAAAACATCCACAATATGGATGAAAAGTTAGAAACATGGAAGAAAAATTCAGAAACTGAGATCAAGAGGGAAAAAAAGAAAAAACCTTCCTACATCAATTAGCATAGCCAAGAAAATCCCCCACAGACCCACCCACAAGCCTACTTGTGTTGACCCTAAAAAAAACCACTTTCCTATTGTCCCAGTGCTGCGCAAGAGGCTGCTCTACAATGGTATTGGCAGTTTTAGCAATTATAGTTTATTTTCAATACCAGCCTGAATATTCTCCTCCTGAAATTGCCTCTGCCAAATGAACCAGTATATCGTCCTCTCTCAGGTACTCAGGACATGGGTAGAAGAAGGAAGCCATTTCTTGGCCACAATATAATCCAAATGGCAGCTAACCCAGTTCCCAACACAGTCCTTGTTGCCCTGTAAAACTTCAATGTCTACATTTCTGTCTGCATTCTTATTTTCCAACTTCCATAACAAAAAAAACAAAAACAAAAACCAGAAAAAACAAACAAAAAATTGCCCATGCCCATTATGCTCTGCCCATAACATTCAGCATTTTCCTAGACCTACATTCCAGAGCCTTCCACATTCTAGCCATATAAAATAGTTCAAATATCATAGGAACCAGATGAATCCACTTTCTGGGTACCAATTTCTATCATACTCTTCTTTCCAGACGCTGTGGTAAAATACCATAACAAAGCACCTTAGAGAAAAAGTTTATTTTAGCTCATAATTTCATTTGCTGACCATCAGTCAAGGTGGCAGGAACTTGGAACAGCTACTCATAACACAACTACAATCAAGAGCAGAGGGAGAAATGAATCAAGGCACGCACACTTTTTTATACAACTCAACCTTTGGAATCAAGAACCGATTTAGGGAATGGTGCAACTCACAGTGGGCTAGATAGATCTTCCTAAATCAATTATCAAATCAAGACAGGTCTTCATAGACATGCAAGAGAACATGATCTAGATAATCGCTCATTGATTGTGTCAACTTGACACAAGTAATCATCACATTCAGTAAGCATACACATAATGTCTTTAGTCAACCTTATAGATACACAAGTACACTATTAGAAGTGGAAGATTTTAATCAATGCAAGTAGAAAAAAATATTACAGAAAGAATGCTTTACTTCTCAATTCTCTCTTTGTCTCTGTCCTCTCCTACCACACACATACACTACAAAGGTACTTATTTATACTTAGTAATATGTAGATTTGTGCTTGTTCGATCATTCATAGTTTTCTCAGGATGTTCTCAAAATCATACACTCTGCAGCATTTATTCTGAATTAGTACTTAGGATAAGTAGTACGGTTTGTCATTGGGATTTTCCTCAACTGAAAAAAAAAAAAAAAAAAAAAAGGCTTGAAAGAGAATTATTCTAAGCTCACAGAAGGGAGCTGGTAAAACCAAAGTAAGAGGAAGGCGAATCAAATACCTGCCTATCATCTATCTCAGCGAGTTTACTCCCAAACTACGATGTTTATCCAGTATTCTGTGGACATCTCAGTGAACACTTCGAGTAAGTCATGGCCACATTCTTAGCAGGGCCACGGAGCTGGTGCGGGTGGGTGCACAGGGGACTAAGAGGATGTTTGCCGGCTGCCTCACCTTCCCCGAGGTTCCTTCCCGCCAAGTTGAGTTGGCCGCTGCTCCTCGCTGCCTTCAGCAGGCCCTGGGGAACAGAGGGGCCTCTGTCCTTGCTCTCCATGTGGAATCCCGCACGAGGGTCAGACCTAGGGGCTCTCAGCTGGCGGGACATATTCAAAAGCTCACACCGGAAGCCCTGACCACGGCTGTGACGTTTCACGGTGCCACGGCTGGAGAACCCCGCCCCTTCCGCCTCGCCCTAATCCGGGCCTTGCCCTAGCTGCGCGCGCTGATGTCGTCACCGCCAGCTCCCGGGGCCGCAGGACCGACGAGCCCTTCCGTTGCCCTCACTAACCTCGCCCTAAGGAGAAACTTCTTTCGGGTAAGTGCGTCTAACGGGCTGAGAGGTCCTGGGGGGCGCGGGAGGGAACATGTGCTCCCTAGACAGCTCGGTCGGACATGGCCGCGCTACCCAACGTCGCATCAGAACGTGGCGGCGTCGAAATCTGAGGCGCGGCCTGTGGCCCTGGGCGCCAGGCCTGGGGATTGCTGGGTTCAGCGAGGTGGTTGAGTTGATCCCGGAGTACACGATGGCGAGTGACACGAAGCTTGGACCTTAAGGATGTGCACCCACCCGACAGCTAAAAGCTGTGGTGTATAACGAGCAGCTTGGACTTCGAATCCTGCTCGCTTACAGACTTATGCAGTTGGTCCCACGCTTACGAAGCTCATTTTTCACTGACTTACGGATAATCCAGTCTTACGAAGTTTTAAAAATAACTTCGGATAATGAAAATGTAAATACTGACCTGGCATGGTGGCGCACTCCTTTAATCACAGCACTCACTAGGTAGGCAGAGTCAAATGGATCTCTTGAATTGGAGGTCAGCCTGGCCTACACAGCGAGTCCAGGACAGCCAGAGCAACAGAGAAACTGTCTCAAAAAAAGAAAAGGAAAAAAAAAAAAAAGGAAGAAAGCAAAGAAAATTTAAATGCGTAGTTTTTGTTGTAAATACACAAACGAACATTTTATGTAGTAAGTAGCGATTTCCCGCTTAGTTTTTCCTGGAGTTTGCAACGTATTGATGATTGTCTCAAACGAAGAAGTAGCCCTCAACTATATTACATTCCTCTTAAGTTTAGTGTTTGTTTTTGCACACGTGAATAGGGTTTCACGTGCCCTGGTGCCTCTGGAGGTTAGAGATCAACTTGAGGGCGATGGATTCTTTTTCCACCATCCTGCTGAGCCATCTCACCAGTATGAAATGGTTATGGGTCTGGAGATGTTTAGAGATTCACTAGAATGCAGCGCCCAGCCACCTCAGTCGGGTTTATAAAGGCAAAGAATACAAAAATTACAGTGTGTTTATGTGCAAGCAGAACAAAGTTGTTTACAGAAACATCAGTTAAAAAATATATATATATCCTTAACAGCCCTTAACATTGGAGGTCTAATTTTGCCTAAGTACAGAGATTTTTAACTTTTAAACATAAAGTTAGCCATCAACATGCCAGCCATCACAGAAATGAGTTTTTAAATTAATTTATTTTCTGTGTATTGATGTTTGCGTTTTTGCTCTAAGAAAATATCAGATCCTTTGCAACTGTGGTTACTTAATGATTGTGAGCCACCTGCAATGTGGGTGCCTGGATCAAACTTTGGTGCTCTGAAAAAAACATTAAGTGCTTCTAAACGCTGAGCCATCTTTCCAGCCCCAATTGTCTCCCCTTCTTCTAAATGTAAAGCACATATGCAAGGAGAAGGCTACATAACTCTTGTCATACTAATGAGGAGAACAGTATTAGTTGAAAAGTAGATTTGGTGTGGTCTGACCATACTGCATCACATGCAGTTTCACCCAAATGTATTTTAGAGTTTTGTTGTGTTTTGTTTTAGAGTCTACAGAATCTATGTAGCCCTAGCTAGCCTGGAACTGTGGAGATCACACTGGCCTCCAACTTTAAATCCTCTCTGCCTATCAAGTGCTAAGATTAAAAATGAGTGCCACCACATCCAGCATATTTCTATATCAATGGGTATGAACTGGCGTAAGGATTTGTCTAATACAAGTTCATAATATACTGTATATTATGCTTATATACCATGTGGAAAATAGGTTATAGCCAAAATTATCTCTTGCATTTGAGAAAATTATGTATTTGTTGCTAATTGATAGAAACTGGAAGCTAATTCATGAATTGGGCTTGTTTATAAAATATATGACTGTAGTCTTAACAACTAGTTCTTCATGGTAGTTGAATTACTTTAAGAATAATGCATTTAACAAATCAAAACAACCCTGAGATTCCATCTCACACCAGTCAGAATGGCTAAGATTAAAAATTCAGGTGACAGCAGATGCTGGCGAGGTTGTGGAGAAAGAGGAACACTCCTCCATTGCTGGTGGGATTGCAAGCTTGTACAACCACTCTGGAAATCAGTCTGGTGGTCCTCAGAAAATTGAACATAGTACTACCGGAGGACCCAGCAATACCTCTTCTGGGCATATACCCAGGAGATCTTCCAACTGGTATTAGGGACACATGCCCCACTATGTTCATAGCAGCCTTATTTATAATAGCCAGAAGCTGGAAAGAACCCAGATGTCCCTCAATAGAGGAATGGATACAGAAACTGTGGTACATTTACACAATGGAGTACTACTCAGCTATTAAAAACAATGAATTTATGAAATTCTTGGGCAAATGGATCTATCTGGAGGATATCATCCTTAGTTATGTAACTCAATCACAAAAGAAGTCACTAGATATGCACTCACTGATAAGCGGATATTAGCCCAGAAACTTAGAATACCCAAGATACATTTTGCAAAACACAGGAAAACCAAGAAGGATAACCATCGTGTGGATACTTCATTCCTCCTTAAAATAAGGAACAAAATACCCATGAAAAGATATAGGTACAGAGACAAAATTTAGAGCGAAGATGAAAGGATGGACTATCCAGAGACTACCCCATCCGGGAATCCATCCCATCATCAGCCACCAAACCCAGATACTAATGCACATGCCAGCAAGATTCTGCTGAAGGGACCCTGATATAGCGTGGCCTCTTGTGAGGCTATGCCAGTGCCTGGCAAACACAGAAGTGGATGCTCACAGTCAGCTATTGGATGGAACACAGGGTCCCCAATGGAGGAGCTAAAGAAAGTACCCAAGGAGTTGTAGGGGACTGCAACCCTGTAGGTGCAACAACAATATGAACTAACCAGTACCCCCTGAGCTCCCGTCTCTAGCTGCATATGTAGCAGAAGATGTCCTAATCGGCCATCATTGGGAAGAGAGGCCCCTTGGTCTTGTAAACTTTATATGACCCAGCACAGGGGAAGGCCAGGGCCAAGTAGTGGGAGTGGGTGTGTAGGGAAGCAGGGGCGGGGGTGGGGTATAGGGAACTTTTGGGATAGCATTTGAAATGTAAATAAAGAAAATAATAATAAATAAATTTAAAATATGTTAAAAAAAAAAAAAAGAATAATGCATTTAAAATGAAACATTTTTCCAGTAGTGGCACTCAAAGTATTTGCTGGTTTTAAAATTAGACAATATGGGAACAATTGGAAGGCTCAGTTGTTAAAAGCACCTACTGAAGCCGGGCAGTGGTGGTACACGCCTTTAATTCCAGCACTTGGGAAGCAGAGGCAGGAGAATTTCTGAGTTTGAAGCCAGCCTGGTCTACAGAGTGAGTTCCAGGACAGCCAGTGCTACACAGAGAAGCCCTGTCTCAAAAAAACAAAACAAAGCAGGGCGTGGTAGCACACGCCTTTAATCCCAACACTTGGGAGGCAGAGGCAGGCAGATTTCTGAGTTCAAGGCCACCCTGGTCTACAAAGTGAGTTCCAGGACAGTCAGGGCTATACAGAGAAAGTGTCTCAAAAAAGCAAAAAAACAAAAACCACAACAACAAAACAAAAAAGTACCTACTTCTCTTCCTGGGGCCCTGTTTCAGTTCACAGCATCTACATCGGACAGCCCACAATTGCCTTTAACTCCATTTCAGAGAATCTGGCCTCTGCCAGCATCTTCACACACATGGTGCACGTGCTCATACAAGCACACATATATACATAAGTAAAAATAATTTTTTTAATATTTATTTGTTTATTGTATGTAAGTACACTGTAGCTGTCTTCAGACACTCCAGAAGAGGGCATCAGATTTCGTTACAGATAGTTGTGAGCCACCATGTGGTTGCTGGGATTTGAACTCAGGACCTTTGGAAGAGCAATCGGCACTCTTAACCGCTGAGCCATCTCACCAGCCCCAAATAATTTTTTTAAAAATTAGATATTCTGCATTATTGAAGTAGCGCCAAATAAAATAACAGATCACGTCTTTTGGGATGCAGTTCAGTTATACAACACTTACATATCTTGCAAAGACTTTGAGTTCTATCACTAGCTTTGTGGAATACTGAAAAGAAGCCCTCTTCTGTCCTGCTGAAGATTAGGCAAACCTCCCTTTTTTTTATAGAGGTGTTTGGCTATGGTTTATTATATGCATTTTACTTAATGTCGCTTGACATTACTTAAAAAAAAAAAAAAAGCAATCAAGTCACCCAGAAAGTGCTGATTTGTTTCATGACAGAAAGTAAAACTTATTATCAAATAAAGATAGGGAAATCCATTCTTATCACTACAATTTAATAGTACATTTTCAAACATGGCTGTGTCACTCGTGAAATTTTTTGTAAACATTAGCCTTTTTTCATAGTTGAAAGCTATAGTTGATGATTGACTTATTAAATAAGCAGTTTCTGTTCTAGTAAGAGAAAAAGAGGTTAATTTGTGCGGAGTTTTCAAGCACACTTGTTTGCAAAAATACAAATAAGCAGAGAGAACTTGCTTTGCAGACATTTCTGTTTATTTTTGTGAAAAGGATGTTTAGCCTGTTTTGAATCAATACCATTCTTACATTTAAGAATATTGCCTTATTTGTAAAAGCTGATATCTTTTTGGTTTTGTTTTTTTGTTTTTTTTTTTTTTTTGGTTTTTTTGGGTTTTTTTTGAGACAGGGTTTCTCTGTGTAGCTGTCCTGGAACTCTGTAGACCAGGCTGGCCTTAAACTCAGAAATCCACCTGCCTCTGCCTCCCAAGTGCTGGGATTAAAGGCGTGTGCCACCATGCCCAAGAAGAGTTGATATCTTATGTTAAATGTTATTGAAAGGACATTTTTTTTTTTAATTTTCAGTTTGTAATTCAACTTTTGATTTGTCTTTATAACAACTGACTTCTAATAGCAGCCAGTAACCTTGTTGCCTTTGAAGGGAGTGCATATTTAGCATTTTATTCCCAATTTCAAATGTAGCTTTGATTTTATATTTTGTTATTATTGGAGTTGTGGTTGGCCATCTTAGTTTTGATGAAGAAAATGTGTTGTATTTGGGGTTTTGTGTTTGTGTATTTGTGTTTCATTGCTTCTCTCCATGTTTGTAAATGGTGAAGCAATCACACTGCTCTAACATCCATCATGATTCTAATACATCATCTATTATATACTAATAGATCCTTTCCTACTTTGTAAGATGTTTCTAGCATATAATTTAAGTTGATAAAGGAAAGTATAAATAGTCTGATAGTTTATTGAAAATCACAAACTGTTCATTTAAGCTTTGGTGATTAGATTTCTGGATGTTTTTAGTTACTTTTGTTGTTTCCTCGACCCACATTTTTTTGCCTACCTGAACTGTTTTGTTTTCTCCATTGTTGAAAATATTGCAGTGGTATAGCCAAGCACGCTTGAAAACTCATGCTTGTAACCTTAGTATTGGGAGATTTAGACAGGAGGATCATTCAAGTTTGAGACTATTTGTCTGTAGACTGGACTGCTAAGTGAGAACCTGTCTCCACAAACCAAACAACTACCCCACAGTTAAATGTATTGGCATATACAGAAGTGCAAACATGTAAACTCTTCTTGTGGGCCATCATCTAGAAATACCTTTATTTCACTCTATACTCAACTTACTTACCATTAATGTAGATGCTCATTTTCCATCTTAGAGATGCTGGTTTTGCTTTCCTTTCTTATTTCCCAGAAGTATTGCCATCATCTTTTCTCTCCCACAAACTACTTATTTCATCAATGTCATCAAAGTGCTTTAGGCTTTATCAAAAACATTCCTGTAGGACCTTTAAAATAAGAAATTCACAAGGCAAGTGTCTGGCTCTTTCTGTGTTCTAAAATCTGCCCATTCTGCATCTGTCTTGCCTTTTTAGTACATGCATTTCTTACATCTTTATGTTAGCTTATGGAGAGTTTGTCAAAGAACTGCAATTCCAATAGGTTGGGAGCATTGGCTGTCTTTTTTCTGTGTTATACGTGTTATGCTATACTTCTAGCATCTCGGAAATCTCTAGAAGTTAGTAGAGACATAGTATTTGGAGAAGTTTGTAAGTTTGGGATGCCTTTATAACATTGGAGAAATAGTGAGAAGAAAGAATTTGTTGCCTATATCCACATTCTATATTTCTGTTGCCTTTTCTGGCAGATATTAAGATCACTTAAGCTGGGTGGTGGTGGCTCACGCCTTTAATCCCAGCACTTGGGGGGGCAGAGGCAGGTGGATTTCTGAGTTCGAGGCCAGCCTGGTCTACAGAGTGAGTTCCAGAACAGCCAGGGCTACACAGAGAAACCCTGTCTCAAAAAACAAAAACAAACAAACAAAAAAATCATTTAAACTGGCATATATTGGATACACTTGCTGTTTGTCTTAAGATTTTTGTCACCTGCTTTTAGCTATATTATTTCTGTGAAAGTCATTAACAATGATAAGTATTTCATTGCCTATTCAACTTAGTAGATCTATGGTGATAGTCAAAATTATTCAGTTTCTTAGATTGACCAGGAAAACAGTAGACTTTTGAAGTGAAAATATATTTAAGCCAAATTTCCTGAATTTTTTGCTTTTTATTTTGGAACTGCTAAATATTTGAAAATATTCATTTAAATAAATTACTTTTTGCTAGCCTTTCTGCATCAAATGCCATCGATTAGTGTGCTCAGTAAGTCTTACATAAATCAGATTCTGTGGTTAAAAGATTTTATCACACAGCTTTTTCTTTAGTTTAACTATACTTTTTATTATAAAACATAAAGCATATAGAAAAATGTAAAATGGATGAAACCCAAGTTTGATCAGGGACCCACATGGTGGAAGGAGGGCACCTCCGAAGGGCACTATGGCACACACATACACTATAAATAAGTAATTTTTTTTTGTTTGAAATGTAAAACAATTTTAAAGATTTTCATATCTTTTACAGCTAATAAACTGATGTTAAATGACACTAAAAATCAAGACAGAGCTTGAGCTCTTGCCATTGAGTTCTTTGTTCTGTCATTGACTTGCATGGATATTGTATGTACTCCTGATACTAAGAACGTTGAGCTGTGAGAATCTGTAATTAGCAGTGAGTGATACCTGTTATTCGAGAAACTACTTAACACTATCTTGGGAGTGATTGATGAGTGATCATATTTTTTGTTTTGTTTTAAACTCTCATGAGGCACATTATTCAGCCTCTCCCTTCTGTGCTTAAGAACTGTCACTGAACTAGTGAGTAGACTACAATCCTTGTCAGTATTGGCCAAGAGTTACTTGCCAAGTGTAGAGATTTGTAACTCTCCGTGTAAAGTCTGAGGTTTTTAGCTCTCGGTAGTTTTGAGTCAAATAAATTAGCGTAGCCTGTATGATAAATGACTAATTAAACTAGGTTGGGGTGAGTGTTCATGTGTTCAGTGCTCACTGGAAGTAACTCAGACTTTGTGCTAGGTTCTGCAGTCTGGGAAATATATTTGAATAACAAAAGCAGTGCTGTTACTAACGGGCGGTATTGAGTTGAGATTAGGGAACTTAGTGGCTTGTATAAAGGCATGGACAAAGTAATTTTGGGTCTTTATGTTGGAGAACTGGGATAGTTCAGATGAAGCTGAAGAAATAAGGCAGGGTTTTTTTTTTTTTGTTTTGTTTTTGTAGTGAAGAATACTCGTGTTAAAGCAGGTGTATTTCAAACTGCTGACCGTATACTGTAATATATTGAAGAACTGTAAAGGTAAGCTAAAGTTCAGTGAGCGAACAGAGAGGCAGGGCGTGTGTGTTAAACTGTCTTTGCTGGAGGTTTCAGCGGCTAGGTGGAGGGATTCTGCCTGAAAATGCTTCTGGTGCTATGTGGAGTAAGCAGGAACCATCTCTGAGGTGGCTCAGCTGGGTGGGCGCCGCCGGGACAGTTGCGGGAGCGCGAACTGGACGCGCACTTCCGGGATATGGGCGCATGCGCGAGCGGGCGTGTGGAATTGTGGGCCGGCGGCGCTGCGCGAGGTCGGCGGCCGTTTGTGTGCGGCCGGCGGCCGGTGCCGCGCGCTCTCACTCTGTCTTGTGTTTGATGTGTTGAGCAGGAGGCAGCCCGCGCCATGAGCAGCACGGCAGTGGTCCCCAGCGCGCCAGGCCCGGGCCCAGGCCCCAGTGGCGGGCCAGGCGGCGGCACCGAGGTGATCCAGGTGACCAACGTGTCCCCGAGCGCCAGCTCAGAGCAGATGCGGACGCTCTTCGGCTTCCTGGGCAAGATCGACGAGCTGCGCCTCTTCCCGCCGGAGTGAGTACCGGGGCGCTGCGGGCCCGCGGCCCTTCCGGTGAGGCGAGGCGCGCGGTCCGCCGGAGCCTAGCGTGGAAAATCCGCGGGCCTGCCAGGCCGCAGGCCGGGGATGAGCGCCCGAGTGGAGTTTCAGGAATGTTTTTCCTCTTGGTGTTGTTTATACCATCATTTTGCTTTGGGCACTTAATGTTTCGATTAAATCCCCCTTTTAAAAGAAAAACTAACCCAGTGCGTTGTTAGTAAGGAAGTAAAATTGTTGCTGTTATATTCACTTGATGTAAATAAGGATTGCTCTTAAGTAATTTTGAACTAGTGAAGAGCATCGAACTCTATAGCCCTTCGACAGACGACTCAGTCAATAGGCCTGAATGCTAAGTTTTTATATAATTCAGAAATTCATCATAGCTGAATCCTGGTGTGTTTAAATAATTTATAGAATGTTTAAATTTGAATTAGGTTATGTGAGTTTTGTCTTGTTTTAGAAGTGGTTTTTACTGCAGTGGTATTAAATGAGTGTATTCATTGTAAAGAACAAAAAAAAGTATGAAGATAGAAAACACATTTGAAATAATTGTATGCCCTCTAGAAACAATTATAAAGTTTATTGAAAACATAGTGGTTAATGTTAGTAAAACTACCAACCAAATTTTGGTGGTTTATGCTGTCCCTTAAATTCAAAATAAGAAATGAGAATCATCACAGTCATCTGTTGTGTGTGTAATCACTAATAATGCTGAAATTGATCATACAAGACTATGTGTTAATTATTACATTTCATGACTTCCCTACTTGAAATATTTTTACATAACAGTTTAGTGCTTGACATTAGTATGTTAACAGTTTCGTAGTGTTTTAGGAACAGTTGTTTGGAGCAGAATCTTGACTTTGGAAATCCACAGGGTAGCTCCTTATACATACAGAAATTGATGTTCTTTTTATTTCGTCACATCCTACCCTTCAGATTGCTCCTAAAACTAATATTAAAACTACAAAAAAATCATATATTCAACTTGCGATTTTAATCCTGCAGATCACTAAAAGTTTATGGTCACTCACTTTATTTATTCTCCAAAGCAACTCTATACTGGGTTATAAAAGAGAAAAGAAGTGGGTGTTGTGTTGGGCTTCTTACTCTTTGTTTGTACAGTTTCCCTGTAGACCTACCTAGCGTGAACAGTGCCTTAAGTGGGCTGTGGCGGACTTGAGCTGGTCTTTTTGTGGTGACATCGTGGGTAACTCCATCGTAAGCTGGATAGTTGCAGAGTTTGTTTATTCCTTGAAATGATATAGGGTACTGTGTGCTCACCTTCAAACAGCATGGCAGCTGTCACCAATTCACAGAATAAGGTCAGCCTTCCTGCCTTTCATAGACCAAGATTCTTGAGTTCATCAGCATTCCATTTTGAAGAATGCATGCCCCAAACACACCTAGTAAAACACTTCAGGCCAGGGAAGGGCTTCTTAAGGCTTGCTGGGAGAAGGGGGACCAATGTAGGCTATGCTGACCTCCAGTCAGGATCTTCCTGCTTTTACTTCTCAAGTGCTATGATTATAGACATGGTGTTTATTGTATCATCGTTAAGTGAATAGTAAAGTATTTAGTTAAAGGAATTTCACATCCTTACCTAGGTAAGTATCCCAGTGAAGCATGTCTGTGTTATACTGTACTCGAAGGCTACTGTCAACAGATAGATTATTCATTTGGGGCCTTCATGGACCAAACATGATCAGTGATCATTTTAATGATCTTACCCACTTTTCAAGAAAAATAGACTTTAGACTTTAATGAGTTATTGCATATTTCATTCTATAATTAGAAAGAGGCATGCGATGTCAATACAATTGTTCTCAAGTAATTGTTACTCTTGTTACCTGTGCTGCTCTTTACTTTAGAAAGCTTAAAAGTCTTCTGCTTAGAAATGGCTGACGTTGTACTAAGGTAGAGTTAAAAGACTAGTATGATGGCCTAAACCACAAGTTCTTTTTTTTTTCTGAGTCTGTTTCCTATTTTATACATACATACATACATACATACATACACACACACAATACATATATTGTGGAGTGCAAATAGGATTTTATAGGTCTACACAGTATCTAGGATTCTGGATGGTCATCTTCAGAAACAGCATCAGAACTTTGTCTGCCAAAAATCATGCTTTTAAACCACAAGTTCTTAAACTTTAGTGTCCATGAATAGGGGAATCTTAAGAATGAAGTCCCTCCTGGGAAAGGTATTCTGATTCAGTGGGCTCTTAGTAAACACCAGAATTCACAATTTTCTGTGTGCGTCTTAGAAGATACTTTGAAATTCTTTCAGCAATAGAAGCATAAGGGAACCGTTTTTCTTATCTTGCTTCTTCGAGTAAAGGAACTTATGCTTTTAAATGTGGTCCTTACACAAAATAAAATGTATTTGGTAAGTGGGACATAGTTAACTTGAAGGCAGTTTTTTCTGACTTTCTAAAAAATTGTTTTATATATAACTTCAAGAATGTTCTCTCTCTTTTTAAGATTTTTTTCTGTATATAAATGCTTTGCATGCATGTATTTCTGTGCCTGATGTGAGGGCTAGAAGAGTTCACTGCATCCCCTCAAACTGGAATTATTGACTGTTGTAAGTGCCCATTTTGGTGCTGGGAATCGAACATGGGTCCTTCACAAGAAGTGCTCTTAACTCAACCATCTCTTCATTCTAAGAACTGGTTTGAGTTTTGTTGTTATGGTGGTAGTGGGTTGGGGTTGTTTTCACTGCAAATTGGACAACAGTTACCAGTGTTAAAGAATGCCTATAATTTCCTAAGGTGGTGTTCTGTGGTTTTTAAGAACAGAAGGTAACTTCATTTTGAAGAACTTTGTAAATTTAATGGTTAAATTTTAAAACAAAAATGACAGAAAAAAACCAAAACAGGTGTCCTAGCGCTCATGCTAGAATATTTTTTTCACTGTTTCTGATTGAAAAATTTTCTCAAATTCTAGACACATTTTTTAAAAATGTGTTCATTGAGCCACATAATCTCTGCAGGAAGATGTAGGCAGAAGGATCAGGAGTCTTGCAAGGCCAGCTTGAACTTATATAACACCCTGTCTTAAAAGAAAGCCTATCCTTTTAGAAACATTGAGCTTTCAGCTTTATGGATGCAGTTGCCTTGTTGCTTGGTTCTGTACCCTAAGTTCATATTCACATATCAGGAAAAATTCAAGTAGAAGGAAGAGTTAATGTTGCTGTGCTGTCAGGGAACCTGGATAGGGTTTCTTACAGTCAGAGACTAAGATTGTTACTGTCCTGGGGAACTGGTCTCCCAAGTAACTTGTGGTCTGGGTTATGCTAGGAATTGACCCATTATATCTTTTTAAAAGCCTATTCTTCGCTATCATCTTTTACTGCCATAGCTTGCACTTTATCACTTGTCTGTGGAAGCAATGTGTTCTTCTTAAAGTGTAGTACAGGGAGGAGGTGCTACATAACATGTATATATGCCCATGTATGTGCTATTTTCTTCTTTTGTCTGTCAATGGCTTTAGACCAGAAAGCCTTGTTTAAAGTGCTTAGGAATTCTTATATAGGGGTGGGGAGATGGCTCAGCAGTTAAGAGAACTGACTCCTTTTCCACAGGTTCTGAGTTAAATTCTCAGCAACCACATGGTAGCTTACAACTATCTATAATGGGATTTGATGCCCTCTTTTGATGTGTCTGAGGACAGTGACAGTGTACTCACATATATAGAAATAAATAAATCTTTTTAAAAAAAGAATTCTTATATATTCTACAGATATAGGGTCAAGGTGTTAAATCGATCGGTTTGTTGTTCAGGTCAAGAATGTTCATTGATTATCAAGTAGATGTAGCTTTTTTGTTGTTGTTTTGAGACAAGGCTTCAATGTAGCCTAAGGAGGTCTGGAATTTATGGTTTCTGTCCCAGCTTCCTAGGGAGATGGGGATTATAGGGTTGTGTCATTGTGCCTGCTTACATATACTTTCTACCTTTAAAGTTACACTGTGAAGTTACCTGCAATAAAAACTGTCTACACCAGAACTGTCACTTGTGTATAAAAACAGTTGGTGTTGGAACTAGGGTTGTAGATCAGTGGTTCAGTGTCTACCCTGAGCTTGAGCAACACAAGTACATGTATGCAGTCATTTAAAATGATATAGTTGTCTCTGACTTAAATGGTTTTTAAACTGCTGTGTAACAATTTAAGTAGTGATTATAGGAGCATGTCTGCACTGTATCTCACTCTGTTAAGTCATCAGGACATGCTAGACATTCTCTTTTTAATTGGTTAAAACAAATTAACGTTCATCTATGTGTTTTTACCAGAGCATTGTCCTTTTGGTGATGTATATGTGTTTTAGCCAGTGCTGTTTTTCTCTAATGATATTTCTTTATCTTTTAGTGACTCACCTTTGCCAGTCTCCTCTCGTGTCTGCTTTGTTAAGTTCCATGATCCAGACTCAGCAGTTGTGGCACAGCATCTGACAAACACTGTGTTCGTTGACAGAGCTTTGATAGTCGTACCATATGCTGAAGGTTTGTGCTTTGTTTCACTACCTATGTGGGCACCCCTGCCTGGCCATTGGCCACAGTGTAGATGTAGAGTAAGCATCACTAGCCTGTCAGATTCCAAGCATTACTTTGAAACCCTTGTTATACTGCACTCCATAATTATTACTTGGAGGTTTTTTTCTTACTCTAAAACTGAGAAAGTCTGTTTTATAAGGTAATTAACTTTTTGCTATCTTTAAAATATTTTTAAGTTTTTAAAACTGAATTCCAAACTCTGAGATATATTAATGTTAAGTATTAAGAAAGGTAAACATTCATACCATATCATTCTCACAGAAACCTTCAAATTAATGCATGACGCTTATGTTCTAAAATCAGTAGCTAAGTCAACTTTATTTCCTTTATTCTCTCACTCCTACCTTAAAATAGAATAAAAACAAAAACCACATGCTGAATTCCAGTATACCAAGGGTTGCAGTAATTTTAGTTTTTGTAAAAGTTTAAGATTTCCTATAGTTTAGGTGCCAGATGGGCACTGGGTGTTTGTTTTTATGGCAGATTTTCTTGTTCTTGTTATATTTTCTAGAATATCTCAAAATAATAAACTCTTCTCTCTGTTGTGTGTGTGACTTTTGTAGTGGAGAAGGCACATGCAAAACCCTCCCAGATGGCTGGACACAGTGGGTGCTCTGCAGCTGCAGGCTCTAGACACTAACTAAACCAGCGAGCACTCGAGCCCCCAAGTGTTTCCTGCTGTCACCATTTGTTAACTGCATTTTCTCTCTTTTTACGTTTTAGGCTGTTAAAGTAATTTGACAGAAAAAAAAAATGAGCAGGTTTTTGGATCTAAAAACCACTGTGACAGGACAGCACTATTTTAATGCCATTTTGTAAAACTTTTCTAAGGCATACTTTACAGTTAGTTTGTTCCCAGTAAACTGCTGCTTGGTTTGCTTTTGGTAACTATAAATCTTTATTTGAGGAAATCATTGACATGATTGATATACGTACTGAATTTTAACTTAATAATTTAATATACTGTCCATGATCTACATGCTTTCCCTTTCCTTTAATAAACTGGTTAGTGGAAGCTGTATCTTGTAATTGTTGCTTTTTAGATGCTTCTTAGATAATTGAAGACAAATGTGAAGATTTGCCACCATACTTTGTGAAAGTTGTGAAATGTCTAATCATAGAGAATTGCCTCTGGTTTTTCTAAAGAAATTATATTCCGAGATGAGTTAAGGCATGCTATTTTGGTAACAGTGTATTAAAGTGAGAGATGTGAGGCCAGTAACAATGTTTCTATGAAAGAAAAGTCAGAAAGAAGCTGATTTAGTGTATTTTGGATAAGCAATTCCTTTTATTTCAGTGTGCCTCTTTAAGATAAGACTTAACCACCACCTTACACCAACAGAGAACTTACAGAACTCAATTCAGGATGAGTAAAGTAGACAGTAGGTCTTGAGACGGTCATGTCATGTGAGTAATGTGCAGAGTGCTTCAGTTAGCCATAATACAATGAGCTTGGGATGGAATATATAGGTTATCATATATCTGGGTCTTTATAATTATTTTAAGCCATAGTAATTTTTGTAGATGTGTTTTTGAAAGTGAGGTTTTGGGGAGTATATATAGAGCTTTAGAAATACTTAGTTCAGGAATCTGTTTTTGCTGCATTTAATTTGTGGTATGATGTGCTGTATTAATGTTCCCTCCACAAGTAAACTGATATATTCAATCCCTTTGTCACCATTCACTTGGTTTTAGCCCTTAACACTTGGTGTTGGCTCTTGGTCAGTGTGTTAGAACAATAGACCAAAAGTATACGGTAAGAATAGCCTCACTTGGTAAAACAGAGATAGCTAGCTGGATGTGGAAGGTGTTCTTAATAGTAATGGATTTGGGGGCATCTAGGTTCCTTGGTTAATGTTTGTTTCTTTTGTCTGTTTCTTTTTCTTTCATTTCTACACATTCATGCAGTATTTCATGGTTCTATCAAAGCAGCAGTAAAAAAAAAATACTCTTGACGCATGAAAATTAACTGGTGAGGGGCCTCATTGCTATTTTTAAATTGTAGTTTTGTTTTTAGTCCTTTTTTAATCAGAGGATCAGATGCATGACTTTTTTTTAATGGATGCAGATCTTCTCTCAGGTGTCTCACAATAAATTCAAGAGGATTTTAGTTTGCCAGAAATGTTGGAGATGCACTTAATTTGAGTAATATGTTATACTTAATATATCCTCTTGAGACATAATTTTGCATGCAAAATTATCCCTTTATCTTTGTAGGTTTGTTAATATTGATGCATTAATACCCTATATCCAAATGATCATCTCCCCTTCCCTCCATAACTCTCGGTATCTAAATTGATGACAGCTCTGACACAAGCAAGATAGCAGTGCTGTGTAGTATACATTTGTTTATATTATCGGCACTTCTCAGTGTAGGTGGAAGGAACCATTACCTTTATTTAACAGTGGTTTTTCTTTTTTGTTGTTGTGTTTTACAGTTCTTTTCCCTGGTTCAGCCTGAACTATATACCAGGCCCTGCTGAAAATACCACCCAACAGTTTTCTTCTGCAGCTTATCCAGTTTCTCTTAAGTGCCCTGTACATATTGTATGTTTTATGATGAGATGCAGTTTCTTAATATGTATTACAGAAATACTACTGGTATTTGCAAATATGTAGTTTAATTGTATTATTGAACTCTCATTTTGGGGGCTTGGGCACATTAACAGATTAATCCATCTGTATAGGGCTTTTGCTGTTGGATAGAATTTAAATTGTCTACATAAATAATTTGTCTTAGGACCTTTAGATTTTATCTGAATACACAGATTAGGCTTTAAAAGCAGGCATACATGTGGTTTTGGGCTTAAGGAGTTTTGAACAAGTTAGATGTTGAACTGACACTATATAGCAACATTTTTTGATACGGTTAGCATGGCACATATTGGAACCTAAAGCATTTTACTGTACAGGTAAGGAATGTGCCATGTTTTACCTATTCTCTCTCTCTCTCTCTCTCTCTCTCTCTCTCTCTCTCTCTCTCTCTCTCTCCCCCTCCCCTTCTCCCCCTCCCTTCCTCTCCCCTCCTTTCTCTCTGCGTCCCCTTCTCTTTCTCTCTACCTCTCTCTCCCTCCCTCTCCTCTTTACTCCCCTTACACACATTTCCCCTGTGTATTCAGAGACCTTCAGAAACATTCATATTCATGTCATGAGTCAGCAAAAGCCCTACTCTTGATTCCAACAGAATATTTCCTTTACATACTTTCCTTCTTTTAATTTTTACAAAATTTGTATGGTAGGTGTAAAGAAAATCATAGTAACTGTACCATATTATTAACCCCTAAATCAAACTTTTTTTGTCTTGTGTATCTTGATTTTTCTGTGTGCTTTATAGTGAAGCAGCCGACACGAGTCGTTGTTCATAAAACAGCTTTTGAAAGTTGAGAGCACACCCCTGGAGAACCGACTGTGCTTGCTTACGTTTGGTTCATGACTTAAAAATCGAGTACAGGTGATGAAATCTTGGCAGTGTTAACAAAACAGTAGTGTGTATTGTGCTATTTTTTTTTTACTCTAGAAACTTAACCATTGTAGAGAAAAAGGAAACAAATTTTCACACATTGAAGTTTCATTCTGACATAAAATTAATGATAAATAATCATAGAGATCAAACTTTATATTTTAGCGAACATAAGTACTTTCAACAAACTCAGGTGGTGTATCAGGGAGACATTTTCTGGGTGTTTTTGTGTGTTTTCTGTCTTCAAAGAGAGTGTATTCTCATGCAAGGATGTTTCTCTGCAGGAGTTATTCCTGATGAGACTAAGGCTTTGTCTCTATTGGCACCAGCTAATGCAGTGGCAGGTCTTCTGCCTGGTGGTGGACTCCTGCCTACTCCCAACCCACTTACCCAGGTAATACCCCTTGAATTCAGAAAGGGTATATTTAATGTTTGAGGTAGTGTTTGACAATAGATGACTTCAGCACATGAATGGAAAGTCAGGCTGCCTCTGTAAGACTTTGCATGTTTGTGTTGATTTAATTGTGGTTTAACTAAATTCTGTCAAGAAGACAGGATCTTGGCAGTGTAAATCAGAAAAAAAGGGATGATTAGGGAATAAGAAGTAGGGGTCACCATATATCTAATGAGTGACTAGCAGTCCTGTGAGGAACACTGCTGCACAACAAGAGCACACACATTTGACCAGAGGACTTAGCATTGAGATATGTACTTTAAAAGTGTGACTGAGCGGATTGGGGGGGGGGGGATTCTGCTCTCAAAGATAGTGCTAAAACTGGGAGAGCAGGATACAGGGGCTTCCAAAAGAAGCCTCTACCTTAGTATCCAAACAGTTGTCAGTAGACAGCATGCATACATGACAGCAGCCAGAAGAAAAATAAGTAGGATCCTGTCATCATAGCACAGAGCTGGGTTTTCATTGAGGATACAATAAGTACTTAAGGCTATATTGAGAGGACCATTTCTCTTATAGATCATAGAGAATTAATTTATAAGAAAATCAGAGGTTGACCATCATGTGGACAGGTGTGAGGAACTACAAACCACAACCCTCGTTTCAGTTGATTTTTACTGGGACATAGTTATGTCCAGTTCTTAGATATTTTATACAGCAGAATTTGAACCATGGCAGTAATGGTTTTATACCATTGAGCCGTTATAACACCATACACATAGCCTACATAAATGAAAAAGTTAGTGTCTAACCCAATACTGAAAGTTAAAGATGTTTTATAAAATAAATCCTTACCTGTTGCAGATTGGCGCTGTTCCCCTGGCTGCGTTGGGAGCTCCAGCTCTTGATCCTGCCCTTGCTGCTCTTGGGCTTCCAGGAACAAACTTGAACTCTCAGGTATATCTCACTACCCTTCATTTGTGAACTTGTGTTTGTAGGGTGTTATTTCCTTAAACTTTGGTTTGCATTTCAAAGCAAGGGTTAGCTGATTGTGTTGTAATCTTTTTACTCTGTTGACGCATTTGAAAGAGATTTTTAAATGACCACTGAATTACATCAGTCATTAATCCCTTCACACATTTAGAGAATATTTTGTTTCTCAGAGTTCTTAATTTTTAGAAATGTTCTGTTACTCTAAGGAGTCTCAGATTTTCTATTTTAAGTCTTTAGAATAAGAAAGAGCTGATCCTAATAAACCCAGACTGCTCAACCTTACTCTTGATAATTTGCTTCCCTCCTCTTCTATAGCCTCAGCCACAAAGTTACCCATTTTTAGAATTCATAATTTACATTTTACCTTTTTGCCATGAATGTACACAGAGCATTGCACTTTATAGGTTGCCACTTTGTCCCAGAACTTTTCAACAGACTTAAGAAAATAGCAGTTACTTATCACTGTGTGCTCACTGTCTTTTTTTTTTTTTTTTTTTAGTCCCTTGCTGCAGACCAGCTATTGAAACTTATGAGTACTGTTGATCCCAAGTAAGTTTTCTCATTTGTCTCTTTTGGTTTTATATTGTATAACTGTCGAAAGAACACTTATTTTTGTTTTCTTCTTGAGATATATATATAATATAGTTTTATTATAGTTTTATGTGTAATATAGTTTATGTCTGTGTAATGTATTTTTGCCATATGTTCACTATGTGGTCAAGCCTGAACTCAAACTCCTGTCCAAGTGCTGGGATTCCAGGCATAGACCACCATACCAAGTTGAGAATAGTTACTCTGTTATATATTACATTGTAGAACAGTTACAGTAAACAGAAAAAAAATTAGCTATTCCTAGGACATGTTTGGTATATTATTATGTATTATATTGTAGAAACAAGAAAGGGAATCCAAAAGTAAGCCCAAATATTAAGGGTTTTGAATGTTTCCTAATTGTTGTGAGTGGTTTGTTGTAGCATGATAGCATGAAAGTTGTATTTTGATGATTTATACAAAATATACATTAGAGCCCAGGCATGGTAGTGCACACCTTCAATCATTAGTTGAGGGACAGAGGCAGGTGGATCTCTGTAAGTTCGAGGCCAGCCTGGTCTATGGACTGGCTACATAGTGAGACCTGACTCCAAAAAAAAAAAAAAAAAAAAAAATCCAATAAAATACACAAAGGATTTTCTGTAATCAGTATTAAGCATTCATTGTGGCAAAGTATGTACATTGAAGTGGAAAACATATAGAAGTGCCAGAGGGTGGGACCACAGAGGAAAAATCTTGGGTTTTAGATCAGAGTCTGAGCCCTGAGGGAGGTGGAAATTGGAGAAGGAAGTATATGTTAGGGGACTAACACTACCATGTTCTTATAGGTACACTTACCCCAGTGTTGATAGATAACAGATTTGTGGTGCTTTTTCCAATGTAGCCTAATTTGGAGTTTTATTCCATGTCTCCGGGAGTTAGTCGACATCACATTAGTAAGTAGAAGAACATGGCAGGAGAGAGGACATGGCTTAGTTGATTACTGTCCCCACAGCCCAGCATATTAGTAGCACAAATACATAATGGGTTCTTGTGCCCACTCTCATATCCTTGGCTGAGATCAGGCTAGCTATCCTACAGCTCATAGAGATCTGCTTCCCTCTGCCTCTTGTGTGGAAGGATTAATGAGTGTGCCACCACACCCAGCACTCTTTCAAAAAACAAAACAAGAAACTTGTTTTTTCTTTAAAAAAAAAAAAATCTGTTTAGCACAGTGCTGTGCATGCATACAAGCTACAGCGTGCAGTTTTAAGGAGGTTCACAGTCATTAGACTTGACAGCAAGAGCATTGCCTGCTGGGTTGTCTCAAGGGCCATTTGTGCCTCTTCTTAATGACATCCATCTCCACTGATAACTGAGGTTGTCTAATTTGTTGGATTTGTTTTTGCTTTTTCCCTTGTATGTGTAAGCACTTAAAGACAGATCATTACCTTTTGTGGTCAAGATTTCATGTGTAAGTTTATGAGCTATTGACCACTGCCTTAGTTTCTTCCCATCTGTAGTATAATAGGTAATGCTTTCCCCTAAGAATTTCTAAATCCTATGATGAAAGGTTAACTTGAGCATCAATATGTTCTCTTATACTAGCATTTTCCAAAATAAGTATTTTCTTACTCCAGATCTCTGTAAATATTGAAAGTGGCACGTCACTGCATGCTGCTTATTAAAACGGTGGTCCCCGGTATTTTGCTTTCAAGGATTATTTACAAATAATGATGGTGTGTGAAACATACCTGTTTACTTGAAATGAAAGCTTAAGTTTTAAGCTATTATTTTCTTGTTTCAGATTGAATCATGTAGCAGCTGGTCTTGTTTCACCAAGTCTGAAGTCAGACACCTCTAGTAAAGAAATAGAGGAAGCCATGAAGAGAGTGCGTGAAGCCCAGTCCCTGATTTCTGCCGCGATTGAGCCAGGTAAAATGCTCACACACATTTTCCTTGAATGTTAAATTTTAGTTCTTGGTAAAGCTGGTAATGGCCTACATGTAGAAGTTGTTGAATAACATTCTTGTCGTTTTTTGTTTGTTTTGTTTTGTTTTTAAGACTTTCTGTATTCTGAGACACAAAAATCATGTAGTAGAGTGCCAATCAGATTCTTTTGGGTGGTGGTAGGAGTTGCCGAGAGGGAACCTGGAAGCTTGTGGATGCTAAGCAGGTATAACCACCACTAAACAAGCTCTGGACAGACTGTCTTTTTGAGGTTGATTAGATGAATCCTCCCAGTGTATGTGTGTTATGTATATGTAAATCTGTGGTAATAAATTACATTTTCTTAAATAAATGTTTGATTCAGTTTTTTAACTCCTATTCCTTAGTAAGTGTAAATGTTATTACTTAGGAAGTAATTTTAAAATAAATAATAAACTAATAAAAATAAACTGGTAGCAAATGCTATAAGTATATCATCTGATAAGGTGTCATGTAAGTGATAGTGGTCTTAGATGTACAGCTGGGTTTATACTGCTATAGAATGTCTAACTGCTTCTGTTTAAAAATTGAGGCTGAAATGACTGGTTTACCTATAATGAATTCTGTGGTTGTGTGGCTTCACTTGTGAAATACCTGTAAATTTAAAGCCTATGAATGAAATGACAAATTAGTGGCATCATTTAGTAATGATGAGCATGTGAAGAGGGCAATAGCTTTAGTTACCTCTTAGATCCTGAGTTAAAGAAACTTGTTATGTTGAAAATGAGGCAGTTTTGCTCTAAGTGTACAGTTGAGAATGGCCTTGAAGAATGGGCATATATTAGGAAAAAGCTGTCTTCCTAAAGTCGGTCAGATTCTGTCACTAAGATAGAGGGACAAGAGAATGAGTCATGGTTTTCACTTTTAAATTTTAATATAAATTATACTTAGGTGCTAGAGAAAGACAGTATTCTTGATATCCTTTATATATACATGCACAGTTGTGTATGATGAGAACGTTTCATTGGATCAGGATTTGAAATGTTTATATTAGTGCCTGATAAAGGTAAGCATATTTGTGGACCACCTTCAGTAGAGACTTCTAAGTTTCTAAAGACCAAATGAGAAAACCACAAAGTTGCCTTATGGGGATGATTGAGCCCCCAGGAGCATTTCAGATTAGATAGCAGATGAAACCTCAGTTAACATTTACAATTGCCATAGGACTTACTGGAAGCTGAGGAATCCTGTCTCTGAAGCTCCTAGAGTGGAGATAGGAGCATTTATAGCATTTGATGTTTTTTTGTTTTGTTTTGTTTTGTTTTGTTTTTTTCATAAAGAAATAAAGACAAGGTATTCTTTGAAGGCCAGCACATTGTCTCATTGGTTACAAGAGCTTCTGGACACCTGGAGGGCTGGACTTTTGATTCCTGAATCTCACACATACACCTTAAGCATATCTCAATACAACTTTTTTTTTTTTTTTTTAAAATCAGACAAGAAGGAAGAAAAGAGAAGACATTCGAGATCAAGATCACGCTCGAGGAGGAGAAGGACCCCCTCATCCTCCAGACACAGGTTAGCTTTCTCGACCATC
This sequence comes from Mus pahari, assembly GCF_900095145.1. Lineage (NCBI taxonomy): Eukaryota > Metazoa > Chordata > Mammalia > Rodentia > Muridae > Mus > Mus pahari. Next base: position 144,923,583 of record NC_034593.1, on the reverse strand, counting down.
AGCTGTGCCTTGAAGACCACCTCCTTGGTAAAGTGGATCTAATCATTAGTCATTGCTGCTCATGGAGTCCTAGAGGGGGTTTCCTTGAGTGTTTTAGAAGAAAGGTGTAGGGTGAACAGGTGATTCCTACTTAAAACCAAAGCAGCGTTAAAGTCCTTTTACTGATAGGAAACACTAAAATGTTAGAATTGTATCAAAAGAGCAAGTAACTTGAAATTCTAATAGTCAAAGTCAGATCTAGATCTGCATAGTGAATTTGTTCTCATCTCTCACATTAGTTTATACCCTTTTGTGAAAATGTAAGGTTTTGTTTTCTGTAGCAGAGTGGGTCTCTCTCCAAACTTAGGAGTCTTTGCTTTCACATTAAAAAAAAAATAATAAAGTCAGTGTACCTTATGTGGGTTGTATCTGACTATATTAAACATTGTGAAAGTCATAACGGCTAATCCATAATCATTTCACATAGCTCTACAACATAACTTACCACCCCGAAAACAAAGATGTGTTGTACTTCACCAGTCTAAAGTTCTAACTTATTAGAAGAAACAGGGTTTTACTCTCAAATTTTACATTACTTTTGTTTACTTTTGCTGTTTTCTTTGGGGGACTTATTTTGAGATAGTCTCAGTATGTAGCCTTTGCTAGCCTAGAACTCATGTACACCAGGCCACTCACAGAGATCCACCTGTTTCTTCACCATGATTGGCTCACATACATACATACATATATGTGTATGTATGTATATATATTTGGCTCACATATTTAATATGTAAATTACATAGTTTATTTTGATCATAATCAGCCTTGTTTGCATATTTTAAAACCTAGCCTCTTGACTATGCACTTAGAAAAGATTTAATATTTTCAGGAAATTATAATTACTACTTGATAAATTGCCCAGATTTAGTATGATTTTTGGTTGCTACACAACACTATGCACTGGCATTTAATGATATCTCCGACTTCATCAGAAAACCAACAAATCAGACTCATACTTAGTTTTTCATGTTTTTATTTCTCTTGGAAGGCAGATTTTATTATTGACAATAGATTATTTTTCCTTAAAGGGGTAATATGCTTTCTTTATTTTTAAGAAATCATCCTTCACATACTCAGTTCAAAATACTTAGATGTGTTAGTTCTTGGGAGATTATATTTTGTTATGGAATCTTCTGGCATCTTGTAGAGTGTACAGGTATAGACTATCAGTTGTATGAACAAGCACAAGTGAATGCACATTATGAACACACACATCAGTAATTTCTGACGTCTAGAAGATAACTGGGCTAAATGATAATCACAGCTGACGAGGGGAATTTTCTCTGGTGCTTGATACTTAGCTCTTATCTCTAAGATGGGTTCAGTGTACATTTTATTGCATATTACTGATTTATATTTTTAGGCGGTCACGAAGCCGGTCAAGGAGGCGGTCACACTCCAAATCCAGGAGTAGAAGGAGATCCAAAAGTCCAAGACGGAGGCGATCTCATTCCCGAGAGAGGGGTAGAAGGTCAAGGAGCACATCCAAAGCCAGGTATGTTTGTACAGAACAGAAGCAGCTGCCACAGTTCCTGAAACACCAGTCCATGCTTCTTTGTTACAGAACTGGTGAGGTATGGGGAGAGGACAGGGTAGAAAAGAAACATGGCTTGAGGATGCTGCTCTTGGTTTTCTTGTCTCCTGCCACCCTGAAGGTGTAACATGATTTTTTTTTTTTTCCATTTAAAAAAAATTATGTGTTTGAGTGTTTTGCCTATATGCGTATCTGTACTATGCATGCCTGCACAGAGTCTTAAGAGAATCAAATTCCCTGGAACTAGAGTTACAGTGGTTGTGAGCAGCCATATGGTTAGCGGGAATTGAACCTGAGTCCTCTATAAGAGCAACAAGTGTCTTAACTGCTAAGCCATCTCTCTAGCCACTCTTAAGATTTCTTAGTTACCCACCTGTTGGCGCTCCTCTTTTCCATTTCGTCACTGCTTTGGGTGTGGATTTAGGACTCCTAGATGTCCTTTGTGTGCCAAGGAGCTCTAAACAGACAGCTAGATGTGTTCATTTATTTTCATGTCATCATCAGTATTTGGAAACATTCTTGAAAGATCATTTATGGTCTAAACATGTAGCCATATTAGAGAAAACCTCTAATATGACCAATAAAGTTAAATTGAGGATTTGTAAGATGAAAAAATAAGTTTTTTTTCCCCACTTAAAAATACCTTTTTTAAGACTAGTCTTGGGGCTGGAAAGATGACTTTTAACAGAATATTTGCTGCTCTTATAGATGACCTGGACTTGGTTCCCGGAACTAACACCAGGTTCTTTTACATCTACTTGTAACTTCAGGTCTAGTGCATCCAACACTCTCTTCTGGCTTCTAGGCACCTACATGCACATGGTGCACATAAATTCATACAGAAACATACATGTAAGCTTAAAAGTAAGTAAACATATCTTTTTAAAAAGAACCCATCTTTTCATTCAGAGAAAAATTCTTTTAAGTCTACAGTCTAGTTTTGAATAACTAAAAAAATAGTGTCTGCTTTCCCTACCCTTCAATCATTTCTCATTTGTGAGTGTGTACCTTAACTAATTAGAAAGGAACTGTTTATGTACACAGAGAAGGAATCAAGTGAAAAGGACCCAGCAACAGTGACTAAGCCCATTGAACTCAATACCAGACACAGGAAACTAGCCAGAATCTTAAAAACTTTTCTCAGTACATAGGCCACTTTTCTATCAGAGGTAAGTTCTAGGTGAACTATCCCAAAAAATGGGAAGCTTAGAAAAATTTTATTACAAATAAGCTATTTGTCGGAAGAAGGGTAAGATTACATTGAATGACTTGTTAGTCGTCACCCTTTATTAAATTTTGTTTGCTAGAGACAAAAAGAAAGAAGATAAAGAAAAGAAACGTTCCAAAACTCCACCAAAAAGCTACAGCACAGCCAGACGCTCTCGGAGTGCAAGCAGGTAAGGCGGCAGCACCTGAGGCCTGGGGGCATGACTGTTCAGCAGGCCCCAAGAAGTCCAGAATCAGACAGTTATAAACAGCCAAGTCTTAATGGCTAAGATATCCTGAGTTGTTTAGGGTAGCTTCATTGTGATATGTTTACTGTAGTCACGTGCTATGCCCAAAATGTTTACTTCCCAGATAATAATTTGGTAATAAATGAATGGTAGAATTTTAAGAGCTAACTGTCGTTTTAAGGCTCCAGTAACTATATATAAATTATTACAGTCAAGATAGAAGTGATGCAGCAAGCTTTATTACAAAGCTTTCTTAACTAATGTTCAACACCATTTCAATCATGTTCACAGATTCTCAGGTAGAGCATTTGGCAGGTTTGTGCCATGTTTTTCAAAAACTTGAAAAGTTGGAACAAAGACTTGAAAGCCAATATTGTAAAATTTTTAGAAGAAAACTAAAATAAGCTTTGGTGTTCTTGAAGACAGGAGAATGCCAGCCAGTCCAAGGCTAACTTAAACTGTATTATGTGACCCTGTCTCAAAAATACCATCAAGAAAGTAAAAATACTCCAGAGTGCTAGCTGTAGGTCACATTTTTACATTGAATATTATAAAGAATTCCTTCTGGATCTATGCATCAACAATAGTCTTTTCTTAAGCTTGAGATTGTTATTGCCTAAAACAGTATTGTGAGGCAGGTCTTGGGCTGTGGAAGCTCCTAGTGGAGCTGGTGAGATCACACTATATTTTAAAGCCTAGTTTGCACATTTGTGATTCTAGAGAGAGAAGACGACGGCGAAGTAGGAGTGGTACAAGATCCCCTAAAAAGCCCAGGTCTCCTAAAAGAAAGCTGTCCCGCTCGCCGTCCCCAAGGAGGTAGGGGATCATTTATATCTGTGATTTGTAATATTTGGAACTAAGGCTTTTGAAATTTGTAGATTTCTTTTATATATGTGCAGTAATTTTCTTTGGGGGAAATTTAAGGCATTGTTCTCTTGACATTTCTAGTATGTACTTTTTTGGGATGGTTAGCACTTTAGGGCTCTATCCAGCTTAAATTCTTACTTTGTTTCAAACTGAACTCTTTTTTTGTATTCTTTCTGGAGAGCTTGATTAAGCTCATCTAAGACCTGTTGCTCACTTAGGAATTAAACTGCCAGGAGTTTCTGCAAAGCAACTTTATAAACAGATTTTAACTATTCTTTCTAGACATAAAAAAGAGAAGAAGAAAGATAAGGACAAAGAAAGAAGCAGAGATGAAAGGGAACGATCAACAAGTAAGAAGAAGAGGAGCAAGGACAAGGAAAAGGAGCGAGAGAGGAAGTCTGAGAGTGACAAAGACATCAAAGTAAGTACACAGGCTGGGGTGCTGACACCAACACCGTGATGCTGCTGCTATTTTATTAAGAAGTGTTTTTCCTTTGAAGAAGCTTATTTTCCCATTCTCCTTGGCAAAGCAGGTGACTCGGGATTATGATGAAGAGGAGCAAGGCTATGACAGTGAGAAGGAAAAGAAGGAGGAAAAGAGACCAACAGAAGCAGTGTCCCCTAAAACAAAGGAGTGCTCTGTGGAGAAGGGGGTGAGCGACCTTCGAGAGTCCAAAGTGAACGGAGATGATCACCACGAAGAAGACATGGATATGAGTGACTGAGCACAAGGCTGGCTGCAGATGGTCCTCAGTGTCATTCCTTGTGATCTCTAATGCTGTGTGTGTTCATCTCACCTAGGTGTATACAGCTGCACATTACCAATGGCTTCAGAACACCTGATTGTGACCTCTAGTGCTTTATAGCAAAAGCTATAAAGTGGTACCCGGGTGACCAGCATTGCCATGGTTACATCCATTTGCGTGATCAAGCAGCTGTGCAACTGCTGCTTCTAACACAGATGAACAGCTGCATGCATCTCCAGCAGGCATGGATTGTCTCTTGTCTATGATCCTCAGTGCGTTCACTTAGAATATTTCTAGAGTTTGAGTCCTTGCCGTGATAGAGCCATGTAGGGAATGCACTGATTGCATGTTACCCCAAACGTCATGAAACTTTCTGACACGGTGACCTATTTAATGGTCTTGTTTGTTGACATGACAAATTAACATTCTTAGAGTTACATCTGAAAAAAAGCATTTGTGATAGATAAGCCTTTTGAGCCTTGTGGCTAAATTTTTGTGGCTTTGTTTAACTTTCAAAGGTTATATATGCACTAACCTTTTTTGATGGCTAAGTAGGCTTTAAATTACAGTAAAATTTTTTCAAAGAAAACTGGCTGTAAAATATGATGTTTTGAATTAGTTGTTCACTTTTTCATAGCTACTTATGTTTTTTTTCCCCCCAATAATTTATTTCACATCTCTACCAGTGAACGCAGCCCATCACTAGAAAATGACCTTGTCCTGATTTTCAGTTTTCAACTTTATTAGTTTTAAAGCTCATTGTTGAACAAGAAGTGGTGGTGCATTTTAAATTGACCTTCATGTGCTTTTAAAATACGACAGCTCTCCTTGATAATGTCCTTTTATTTGATCTCAAGTTGTAAAAAACCAATAAACTTGTGTTACTTTGATTGCAGTAGTATCTTATGCACAGTGATTCCATGTTATACTAGGTAGGCAACTGTTTTCTTAGTTACAAGCTTTACTTTTGTGCAGTTAAACAAAAGTAGGCTACAGTCTGTGCCATGTTGATGTACAGTTTCTGAAATTGTTTTACAAGACTTTGATAATAAAACCCTTAAACTCACAAGTCATGCTTCTGTAGAGCTGGGTTGTGTTTATTCACACGTTGAACATATGTCAGTTGCATCATTCCCTGTCTACATATTCAAACAATAACTGGAGTCTACCCCCTCAGTGTAGATGCCAGCAGAATTGTCACCAGGTACCTTCTGTCTAAATTATGCTTTAACCTGTGTTTTAGATACAGAACTAAATAAGTTCATACAACAGTGTCTTAGGAATAAATATGATCTCACCTATACCTAGCAAATTTATATTTTCATTGAAATTACAGAAATTTGCCTTTCCTAAATACATATGTTGTTGGTCACATTTATACTGTATTACAATATTAAACAGATAAATGGCTAGTGTTGGGTGGCTTAGAGGAAGGAAGATTGAAATGAGTTGTCTAAAAGGTTTGGATATAAATTATTAAAAATTGAATTCTGTATATAAAAGCATTTTTCCAGTTTGTATTTGAGTAACTTTTTATGGTATACTTTTAAAATTTTGGTTTATGACAAATGCATCCAATTGCAGTAATGGTCTGAGTAACCACTAAATTTTAAAACAATGTGACTGACATTCACTTAAAAACTTAGTAGATCAAAGAACCATGTGGCAACATGGCAAAATATTGGCAGTTCAAGTCACAAAAAAGCCTCAGGCTGTGCAGCTTGTGAAAGATGATATCCTGATGAGCTGGGAGGCAAGCTCATGGGCTGCAGAAGCCATCACCTTGCCAAGATGAGGTATACCTAAATTGGTGAGCATAAAACTAGTCATTAACTGGGATGAGTACCAGAGCAATCAGCATTCTTTTCTCTTCAGTGGTAGCTGTGCCTTATGGGAAGATAAGTTCTGACTACACCCACCCTGTCTCTATGAGAAATGACATCTGATGCTTTCAAACATGCAGTTTACTACTATAGTGAGAATTTTTAATTTCTTTAAAAAAATATGTTTTTAATCCAAGGTGTGGGATATGGGGCTACTTGATAGTCCACAGCTGCAGACTGATTTGCCTCTAGCAGGGGCTATTTTGCCAGCTGCAGATAGTTCTGTGTGCCAAGTTTGGTATCCTGGGAACATCTCAGGATATATAAATGCTATAACCACCGTGGTAGGGGTGGGAGTCACTGAATGCTGCTGGTTGTTTTCAGAAATCAACTTGCAAGCCCCAAAGAACTTGACACCCTTAATGAGCAGCTAACCCTCTAGCCCCACCCCCTTTTTTTTTTTTTTTAAATCTAATGTTAGGGGGTTATATTGGACAAGAGTGGAAGAACCCAGAAAGAAGCCTGTACTATTTTTGTAGAATATGCCACTAATCTGAGAATGGTGCCTCTTTAAAACTCTGGTAGAAATATGCTTTTGGTTTTTTTGCATGAGAAATTGAGGATCACAAGTAGAGTTCTGTAAATCTTTAATCAAGATGTTATCCCAAGATTGAGTTTTTACTTTTCCAGTATTTTAGATACAAAATAATTTAGCTTCCTGATGGTAAATGTATTTTTTTAAAGTCTTTTTAAATACTTAGCAAGCACCCAAAGTAATGTCTAATTATAGTCAGTGTAATAGTTGTCAGAAAAGCAGTTTTGGTTTTTAGAAAGCAATTTGACTCTTAATGACTGAGTTTTGTAACTGGTGCTGCAGGTAGAACCAGGCAGTGGAAGCAGGGGACCTGGCACCTGTAATAGGCTGGGTCCCACAGAGCAGACAAGTGGCCCACGTCTTGATGCTTGTGACTTTGAAGGCTTCGGTGTCATGCAGAGGAAGAACTGGTGAGCTGAACTTAACTGACACCTAAGTCAGAAGTTGAGCTGCTGCTCACAAAGGGATGAACAAAATTGACCTTTGAATTGATCTCAAGAATTCCACCATCCAGTCAATGACACCTTTTAGATAAGTGGGAGTATATACTTAGGCTTTAAAGTCATATTCTTGAAAAAAACATTAAAGCCTAAATGACAAGTAGCTGATTTGACTGAATGCATATAGGCTTGCAAGTGCTGAGGATATAGCAAAGAGGTTAGAAGTGCTGTTCAGAGCAAGCTGAAAGGAACAGCTTTGTTTTTACCTAAAGCTAGCCCCCTTGGGTGCAGTGAGATCTACAACTTGCTGGCATACTGGGAAACTTGTAGATGACAGCTAATGCTGCCTGTTTGTGGCATGAAATGTTTATATAAACCTACAGCTTCACATAGCATCTCTACTGTCCATTTCTCTCTGGGCAAATTTCACTGTTTGCAAAATAGGACCACCTTCTGCTCCCCCAACTCCCTACTCAAAGATCCACATCTTTGTCTGCTGTAGACTTAGTGGAAAGTAGGGAGCTTGATTATAGCAGCTTATGCAAGGCAAGCACGCAGCCAAAGTGCCACATCTAACCACTATTTACCTAGTTTAACACGGGGTCTCTTTACTCTGTCCTCTTGATCCTGCTGTCTCAGCCTCCAAGAGCTGGCATACAGTGCCACTATGTCTAACTTGAAAGTCCAATTCCTGTGAAGCTGTAATTTTGTAATCAGCTGCTTGTTATTAGCTAATAATCTAGCTTTCAAACCATAAACATACTTTAACTCAGCCATGACACCTGCTATACACTCCTTTTATGAACTGCATCTCCTCTGCCCAAGAATGTCTACTGAGGATAAGTCTCATGTTTTCTTGGAGATGGGAACCATATCTACAGAGGTCACAGGAGTGATGAAGTATTGCACACCTTTCTAAATGGGACCCCTATTACCAGCTTAAACTTTAAGATTTACTATACAGAATTTTACATTATCTACATTTCAAAACGGCGATATGAATGTTAAGAGTATACAAAAACACTGATGCTCTTAACAGGATTAATAGGCACATCATGAAAAGTCTAATATTGTGAAAAGTTTATTTGCATTAATTAACTCCTTTTTTTCCACCATCATAAGAGATACACTTGTTCTTTGTGATCAGAGAAAAAACATTTTGGAATGGACAATCTGATTCTACTACTCATTAAAGATAAATTGAAGTCTTAAAACAATCCAGTGCAACAATTTTCAGTAGTACAATCCAGTGCAACAATTTTCAGTAGTCCTATCTCCAGTGTTACCCAGCAAAATATTCACATATGTTTAAGAAATCCTAAATCCCAAGCTGCAAATTTATCATTTTTTTCCTACATGTTCAAGCCAATGAGCCTAAAGCAACAGTGGTTACTACCTTTCAGAACCTTGGACATCACAATTGACAGCAGAACTAAATAGCTAAGTCGCTGGACCTGATCAGCCACTGCCTCCATTTCATCATGCTAGCTTTGGGCTTCTCAGTTCTTAAAATTAAGTAGATCACTTACTGGAGTGATTAGGGCTTTGATTTTTTTTAACTCAATTATTTTTCTTATAAAAAGTAAAATGTCAACATATGCCAGGTGATATCACTATGTGAGATGCAACTGTAAAGAGATAAATATCTTATGGCTGACACTTTGGATTTTTAAATAAGTCATCTTTCAATAAAAAGTCTTGGTCAAAGTTTAAACTACTAGTCACACTGTAACAACCTGACAGGTGCATCTTGACACATCTCATCAGGACACAAACATTTAGCTAAGTCTTTAATACAACATGATACTATTGTGATTTGAACATTATTCTCCCTAATTTATTTTCTTTCTTGGATCTTTAAACTATCTTTTAATAAATATGAAAAAGTTTAGGTGCAAAAATGAGTAATGCATGATTTTAACAGTTTGGAGACAAATCAATAATTATTTTCCTGTGACTTAAAAAAAAAAAAAAGAACTTTCAATCCTGTGTGTTTCTGGACTTTTAGCCTATAACAAATATATTGTTACATATAAAATGTTTTTACCTTATTTTGAAAGCATTACATACATAATTGTCCAAAATACGTATCTATTTTTTTTTTAAAATTGACACCAATGCATCCATATTCCATTAAAAATAATCTGACTTACGTGCACTTACTAGGAAGCAAGTTTAAAAATTTGGAATTTGTTTAAAGTGCTGATACTTAGGAGAGGGCTAGCTGTAAGCATGTTACCGTACCTATCAACAGAACAAGGACCTTTAAACTCAAGTTTAGGAAAAAAAATAGAAGTTCTATGAAAGGAAGATCAGTAACAAACAGTTTCCACTGAAAAAGGATTCAGGTGAAACAAAGAGCACCACGATGAGCTGCATGAAGGTGCTGGGGGCACCACATTCCCTGCAGGGAGCACTCCCTTGGAATGCATTGCAGCTATAAATGCAACTGTTATCAAGGTGCTGGGGGTGGGTGGGGGCGCACCACATTCCCTGCAGGGAGCATTCCCTCGGAATGTATTGCAACAGGCTGTAAATGAGACTGTTTGATGGTTACCATTGCTCTGTTCACCTCAGAAAACTGCATTCCTTCTAGTTGATTAAACATTCAAATTACAGAACTATACATAATGATGAAAACAAAGTTTAAAGGAACCTGAATAGAGGTGACGCATTTCAAAGGGTTTCATATCTCTTAAGACACAGAATTTACGTTAATGGTCCAGGAGTGTTTTAGATATAGCTATAGATATATTTATATGATATATATTTCAACAAGAAGTGTAAAAATCTTTAAAAACAAATCACAGCACTCACAGCTGCTTTACATAGGAAGGTTTCAGGGTCACTGGGTGTCAAACTATTACAGACAGGAAGTGACTTTAAAAAGATGAATGAATGGCACATCAGGAAGCTGTGGATGTTTTATTAGAGGTCAGTTTTTCATCACATCAGTGATGTGTTGACTCTCTGTTTAAAAAAGCTCTGCCTTTGCCACCTGGAGCCTCATGCTCTTCTGGATCAGTTAAAGGTCAGGAAAACGACTTGGGTCTTCCTTGTAGTCTTCAGGGATAGCAAAGATGGACCCATCAAATTCATCACATCGGAACTCCTGAAAAGTCACAGTGGCTGTGATTGTGGGAAACACGGGTATATCTGGAGAACAAACAATGAGATGTAACAAACAGTGAGATGTAGTCAGATGTCCATCTTTGACAGCCCACTGGAGTCAGTCACCTTCCATCACACAAGTATTTCCACAACAACCCAATATGCACCTGCCCCAGCCTGTGCAGTGGGCTCCAAGGCTCTGGGCCTGGGCCTTGCAGCTGCTCCCTAGGCTGCTCTGAACAGGTGCATCCCCACAATTTTTAAAATCTTGACACCTTTGCTTCAAGAAACACCTCGTCACTTGATAACACCATATTGCTTTAGCATAGCAGGCGTATAAAAGAGTTTCTGGCTCAAAGTGACTCTGGAGATGGAAAGCACATTCACCAGTCTGCTCTGATCATTTGATTTTTAGTTTCTGGAAACAGTACAGCCCACACAGAAGCTGGTCAGATTCCTAACCCACTTTACTCAGGAGCCTCAGATTTCATCTGTGAAGAGCCTCTGTAGTGGGCCTATGGAAACCAAGTCAAGAGCTTATCCACAGGGAGAAACAGTAAAGTTGCTGTTATAAACCTAGTTTGTTTGCAGCAATAGTCTCATGCTAGAAAAGTAGGGAAAGGATGCTCCCAGCTTCCACTGATGCCTATTGTTGGAGAGACACAGTCTCCCAGGAGTTAGCAAACTCAGTGCTATTGACCAACCAGTTTTTGTAAGGTTTGTAAGAATTTTCTTAACCCAAATCTGTAAAATTCCTTTAACTTTGTTCATTTCTTTAAAAAGAAATTCTTTATGCTCACTTCTTTAAGAAGCTTTACATATCACATTTAAGACTGACCTTTAACTTCTTTGTAAACTAAGGTAAGGGAACATTCACTTCCTAGGTTTTTGGTTTGGTGTTTGTTTTGTTTTTTTGGTTTTTTTTTTTTTTGGGGGGGGGGGATGATTGCAACCCCAACCTCCACCACCAAACAGGGCTTCTTCTTTGTGTAGCCTTGGCTGTCCTGGAACTTACCCTATGGACCAGGCTGGCCTTGAACTCAGTGAGGCATCTGCCTCTGCCTCGAAAAGTGCTGGGATCACTCTCACCATGTGGTAAAACAAAACAAAACAAAACAAAAACCAAAAACTATCTTTTCTGCACTAAAGTGTGCCTTTGTCAGACCAAAAGTGTGTTAAAAGACCTGCTGGTCCCTCTGCTCATGTGCATACACACACCACGTGTGTGGTACTGGAGACCTGGAGTTAGGATCAACCCACAGGGAATAATTGCTAATACATTATGATTCTTTGTCAAAATAGTTCAGCTGTTATGATCCAAGTCTGCCCTCTCAGGATCTCTGCAGGTACATCAATCCAAGAATCATTACCTAGTCCCAGCCCTGAGAACACCAGAAAGACAGATCCAGAAACTGCCACTTTTCAGCATATGGAAAGCTGCTGAAACGCAAGGTTCCAGGTGAGAAGTCAGCAAAGTTATCACCCTGATGACAGTGCTGATCTGACTCCAGCTCCATGGGGCATTCTTGCTGAAGACATTCTATATCAGCTGTTAGGGAGAACCCTAGTAAACTATGCAGAATTAAACTCCATGACTTCCCATGTGAATACTGAATGATCTGTTTCTGGAATGTGGATGGGAACTAGTATGCCAACTCTCCCTCTACACAGCTTTCTTAAACTTCCACTGGTGCTGTGCAGTCTACACAATTCAAGTCTTGATCTTTTTGCTTCATTATCTCTGTGTCTTTATTTTAGTAGCTTGAAATGTTCACACACACTCTCCTATAGGAATTGCTCCTGTGTCCTTTATATATTTCATTTAAATCACATAGCAATCAAACTTGCATCAGGTACTGTTATTTCTCAGGAATTTTATACATATAACAAAACAGAAGCACCAAAATACTTTTTAAAAAAAACTTACTATTGTATACTTGTTGCCCTTTAAAATATATACACCATATTAAATTCCATCTGACTTTTTTGTCTTACCTAATTTTACTGGAAAGCCTGGAGGAAGCTTCATTTGAACAAATTCTCTAAGCTTGTTAAAGTGCTTGAAGGGTGCTATTACTTCTAGAACATTCAACAATCTGAAAAATAAAAGCAGTATTTCCATGGTTCATGTCTGAAGTGATTTCTTGAACTACATGGCTCTAACTTCACAGATTAACTTCCCAAGCACTGAGAAGGAAAGGTTCCAGCTGTGCACTACAGGGCGCTGCTCTCAGCTCCCTGAAAACACTTTCTTACTAAAGCCTACAGGCTACTCAGTCATTCTGGGAGGCAAGATTAAAGTGAACTTCTATTTTCATGACTAAGTTTCATTGTTTTCATTAAGAAAAATTAATAGGGGGCTGGTGAGATGGCTCAGTGGGTAAAAGCACCCAACTGCTCTTCCGAAGGTCCAGAGTTCAAATCCCAGCAACCACATGGTGGCTCATAACCATCCGTAACAAGATCTGACTCACTCTTCTGGAGTGTCTGAAGACAGCTACAGTGTACTTACATATAATAAANAAANAAATCTTAAAAAAAAAAAAAAGAAAAGAAAAGAAAAATTAATAATCTTAGTACTTAGGATCCTGGCTCACATAAATTTCAGGTCATACAGAATCCTCTGTGGATTCCAAGATCCTTCTGTGTCCTAATATTGCAGTCACATGACAACCCCTTTGGCCTCTGGTTGACTTATTCTGTATTATTATTCTCTCAACAAGGCGTATTTTCCAGTGCCTTGCTATAAGCAGCACACCATCAGATCACTGCTTTCCTTTACTGAGTAAGTTGGACGCAGATAGTCATACTATTTTCCTTTACCTTTTTTTTTTTTCCCCTGGGGCCAAAAGCTGGCCCCAAGATCCCATGATACTAGCCCAGCACTTACCACTGAGCTTAATCCGAGCACTTTTTTTCATTTTTACTTAAAAAAAACTTGAGACATACAGTCCTCCTAACTTTTCCAGGCTTGTCTTGCATTCTGTAACCCAGGCAAGCCTTAAAGTTCTGATCCTCCAGCCTCAAGCCTCCCAAACACGATTGTGGGCCTATGCAGAATTTACCCTTTCCTATGTGTCAAAAACTATGGGTGGGTAACTTTTATGCTTTCTTTGCCCAAATACCTTAGATTTGTTTCTTAGTAACTGAGGGATAGGCTACAAATAGAGGCCATGAGTAAAATTCACCCAATATGAGCGGTGGCCCTAGGTTCAATCTGCAGTACTAAAATAAAATAAAATAAAATAAAACAAATTCCAAAGAAACAAACTCCAGAAGTTTTTCTAGACCAGGTGGAGTAGCTCACATCTGTAATCATGTGATCTAAAAACTCCTAAGAGTCCCAGGAAAGCCTGGGCTATAGTGAAGTCCAATCAAAGCAAAGACACCGTCACTTTAACAGAGTAATTTGTGATGGTGACAACTGTGTACCCATTTTGGAATCAAATGTTATCTCACAGACTCTGTCCTTTCCATTCTGTTAGACCTCAAATACTAGCTCAGCCACACTTCGAGACCAGTAACTGGCTCTTACATCAAGCCAGTTCTATTCTCAGTCATGTCTCTAGCCTATTATCTGCTGTCCAAACTAAATTTCAGCCACATCTACTCTCATCAACTGTGTCAGATATATTTGTTTTTTGATACTGCTGTTCACTGCTATGGTTAATGTTCCTTTCCATCTCTTTTTTCACTTCATTCTGCCTTCTTCAACTCAGGAGGATCTAATCATACTGACTATGTTGTTCCTGAGGTGCTTTTCCATAGCAGTTACAGGAAATCTCTTCTGCTGTAGAATGGATTCTTGTCTACCTTCTGTATCCAGGATCCCTTAATTTCCCCTTTTCCTATGACAATGCTTACAATCATCGCATGTACTAATTTAGCTACTGCTCGTGTCAAACACTCTGTAAAATCAGTTGTATTCCTTTATTAGGAATCAGAGTCAGGAGGACCCAGATATCTGCCTGTGCTTTCTAAGTCCCTTCTCACACTGCCTCAAGACTCTCCCCATGTGTGACCTCTAGCTTACATAGAGGGTCTACACAACAGCTTATCCACCCTTCTAAAGCTTGAAGGTGGCATAGTCAGAGATTCTGAACAAACTTTGTTGAAAATTATAGACCTTATTGCCTTCTCTAGGGGAAAAAAGTCACCATGTTGGGCCAGGCTAAAGGGGGAATGAATTAGGGAAAAATGATAACTGGATCCTTCAAGCCCTCCCTAGCTACATTTTCATAAGGAGCTGAGATCACATCCCATCAAAAGTGAGCTCTAGTACCCACCTCCCATACGCCCATTTCTCCCAACTCATGTTTCTAAAGGAGTGTCTGGTAAAGACGGGCCTGGAGAGGTATATTTAAGGTGCGCACTGCAGTACAGTTTTTTTCAATAGGAACAGACTGAAAACAGAATGTTTGTTTAAAACAAAAAGGGGGGGGTGGCAGGAGGTTGGGGAAAAACAAACATGATTATTGTTGGAATCCAAAACACCCTGGCTCAAAACACCAAAGCTCATATGGCAAATTGCAGAGTATTTCTGGGCTCTGCGTTCAATCAACAGGACAGTCTAACTAATGTCCTAAAAGACAGTATCTTTTTTATTCCACAAATTTCTATGCTTTGAGGTTTGTTTGGGTTTTTTGGAATCATGTGTTATTTTAATAATTTTCTTTAGACTATCCAAAATTTATCTATAGACAATGATACTTCTGTAAACCAGAAAAGTTATGGGTGTATGCACACTTTCTCAAGCCTGTCTTGAGGTTGTCTACTTTTTTTTTTACATTTCAACACCTCAGATGCAAGTACTGATACCTGTCAGAGCCTCTTAGGACCTATCATAATCAACAGCATACTTACGACTCAATTCCCAAGGGAAATTCCTGGCTCATGGCTACAGTGGCTTTAAATGTTTTCTTGCTCTCTTTGCACACCAGTTCTCTGCCCAAGTGTGGTGCCCTACAACAGAATGAACACTGTTAAGGAGGCCTTGTCAAGAACTCATCAATGCTCACTAATACTTTGACTTTTCTTATCCTATCTACAGAAATAATAATAGTATGCTAAAAACAAGATGTCTATAAGAAATGAGACAAAAGAAACAGTTTGAAAGTTCAGAAAATAACATGAATAGTCAAGGAATTTCATAGTGAATATAACTTAAACACCATTTTAAGAACAAAATAAAAATCATTTAGTTCAATCTCTTTCACTGTCTACTACAGTTTCAATATTCATCAATAAAAAGCACTGTGACTAAAAATTCTGTACATATGCACTGTTAAAATTATAACAAATCTAAAATATTTCTTTTCTGGTTATGTGAGTACGATGAGGCAAAAATAGAATAAGCTGAGTAGACAAAGTTGAGTTGAAGGATGCAAAAATTATTCCAAAATGATTTCCCTTGCAGAATTAACATAGAGGGACCTGCCTTATTCCACTGTGTTGTGTCTGGGATTTCCTGCCTGATTTCAAAGTTCTGCTGAATTATCTGGCACATGCCACAAGTAACTATATGACAGTTTCCTCTGACCTGCTGGGAAATCTAATGGAGGCTAGTCAAATAGTCACTCACAAAAAGACAAGGTCCGACACGCCAACACTAGAACAGAGCATGCAAACTGACAAACATAGCGCGCCTTTCAATAAGAAAAAATCAAGGCCGCTTCTTCTTTAGCACAGTGGGGTAGATACAAGGGGAAGTATTTTATTCCCCACCAAAGAGAAACAATGGTGAGCCAAGATAAACATATTCATTCAAAGTAACCTTTATTCATTCACCTCTTGTCAACTCAATATATGCATAAGGAATAGTAGTGGTGTGTCTAACTCCTCTTCAAGAGTTAGTGACACAGCAGTAAGTAAAGGTTTATGGAACTCAATGAAATGAATGACAGGACCCAGCTTGAGAAGGCAGAGAGGAAACAAACTGGAATGGCCTAACAGGAAGTGCTTAAAGCATCAACATAGGTATAAACACCAAGTCTGACAGGTGAGGAAGGTTGAACAAGTTCTGCAGGCTTCTTGCTTATTGGCTGGTGTGTGTGATTGGTAAAAAAGATGTAAGAAGAAGGCTCTAGACTCACAGTGCGCACATAACTTGGGAGGTTTCTTTCTCATGCTTACTTTATATTTCTTAAAGTTAGAACAATAGTTTCAGATAAAAATACACCAGTAATATTCTCTCAGAACTCTTGTACCAAAAAACACTGTTTTAACAATTTTTTCTTCCTAAAAATTCAAAGAAAACATAAACCAAAAAACAAAACAAAACACCTACTTTCCATTTTCGGCGGATATGTATTCTTCCCACGTAATAGTGTTCTGAGGAGGAGGGGTAAGGGACTGTCTTCTAACCGGCTGCCAATAAGAGAAAGAGACAAGGAGAGTGTAGAATACGAGTGAAGAATATCACATTTTAAAATGTAAAGTTAAAACACACTGAGGCAGGAAAGATAGGGAAGCTTAGCAACCCAGGACGCCGCTTCACTTGAGTTACATGCACCCATTTTCTAACCATGCACTTAGCAACCTGGGACCCACACTAGTGTCAAGGTGAAGGTACACCGCACTCCAAATACAGAGAGTTGGCTCATCCGTAACAATCTTTCCATAACGCTCACATTTCTACTCAAATATGTCCTAGAACATATCCACCTTGGTAATGTACATTAAAACAGACTGACATCTTGAGTAAATTTTTTTATAAAAAACCCTATTTGCCATCTGATACCAATGCATGATTAGGCTTACATATGATTAACATCAGATGCATTATGGTAAAGGACATGGTCAATGAAAAGAGCTTAGGTCAATCAAGCCTGTCAAAGAAAACAGATAACCATCATAATCCTCTTCTACCAACCACTTCTTCCTCTTCCTAGACTCCATAAAAGGAAGCCCCAAACACTATCTGTGGCTCTTGGGCCTGTTCCTTTGCAGTCTCCTATTGCCCTCTAAATAAAACTCCTTGAAATTTGCTATTTGGGTGCTCTCTCTACTCAGTAAGATATCAAAAGCTTAAACACATTGGGTCCAGACAAAACTGCCTCACAAGACAGTAAACTAGGGTTGGGGTGTTTAGTGATAGCATTCCTGTACACCCCATAAAACAGGAAGTCAATTAAGAGTTGATTCATTTAACCTCTTCAAGTTACATTTAATGAGGTTAATCCCACGGTAGTCCCCTGGCAGTTTAAGCATTGAGGCTACTACCTCTTCACTGTTTCAATTATCTAAAATCCTCCAGACATTATGTTAGATTCAGAAGCACAGACAAATGCAAGGCTACTAGCTTCAAAAAACTTAAAGCAATAGAAGAAAACTATACCAATGAGCAGTGCAGCAGGAAAAAACATTTAAGAGTCATGGTCACTGGAAATGGCATAGATGCCTGCAATCCCAGTGTGGGAAATGGAAGCAAGAGGATCAAGGTCAGCCTCTACCACACATTAGGTTCAAAGTCAGCCTGAACTACTCAAGACTACCCCTGCAATTCCTGTTTCCCCTCCCACCCACCCCCACAAACAACAACAACAACAACAACAACAACAACAACAAAAAAAAACCCCTACCTGGGACTATTAATACTGCCCAGGTGAGAGCACAAGGCTGAAACTTACTGCAGGTTTCAAACAACCACAAACTCCTGGAATCAAAATAGCTTTCAAGCCGGGTAGTGGTGGCGCATGCCTTTAATTCCAGCACTTGGGAGGCAGAGGCACATGGATTTCTGAGTTCAAGGCCAACCTGGTCTACAGAGTGAGTTCCAGGACAGCCAGGGCTATACAGAGAAACCCTGTCTCGAACAAACCAAAAAAAAAAAAAAAAAGACGAGCTTCCAGCAATGCAAGTGCACAGCAGTGTATCTGGCTCAAAAAAATTACAGTCCAAATGAAGCCGCAGCAAGCACCTCTACAGACTCACAGAGGCTTCCATCTTTTTTGTGGGTTTTTTTTCTTTCTTCCTTTTTTTTTTTTTAAGACAGCATCTCTCAAAGTAGCCCTGTCCTAAAACTCACTATGTAGACCAGGCTGGCCTTGAACTTGCAAAGATCTGCCTGTCTCTGCCCTCATAAGCAGAGTCTCTAATCCTGAATGGACTACATTTTTAAAGTAGGGAGAATCACAGATGAAGAGTATGAGTTAATATATTCATTTCAACTACAGTAAGAAAAGGAGAGATCAGTACACAGTTAACCTGTTAGCTGTTTTTAAGGTCAGTCAGAATTCAATGCCTGTTAAATATGAGTTTAATTACTGTAGGATGAGCCAGCAATAGGAACTAAAGTAGGGAGAGGCAGTGCAAACTAAAAACTGCTAGGAAGAAATAAGGTGAATGACAGCCAACAGTAACATCACACCCTGCTCAGAGAAAGGAAGGGTTTTGTTCTGGGTTGTTTTCTCAGGAAGGCCAAGCAGAACTCAAGTTCACTATCTATCCAATATAACCTTGAACTCCTGATCCTTCTGCCTCTGCCTCTCAAGAGCTGGGATTACATACAATTGCCCCCTGGCCAACCTTTTTCCCCATCTTTCTCTTACTAGTATGTCCCTAGTTAGTAAAAGGGAGATACCCAGTAAGAACTGTGATTGGTAAAATGTGGCTTGTTTCAACAGGCTGTTACAAGTGCCTGGAAAGGCCACATCCCTTGTTCCAAAGCAGAAGTGGTTGTGCAAAAGAGAAACTGGCTTTGAATATTAAGCAATACAGAAGATCCATCCTTCATGACAGCCTATAGCAAATAGGACCTGCCACTACGGAGCTGGATAATGGAAAAACTGATAGCTAGGGCTTGCTAAATGTTGCCTTATACACAAAGACCCAAGTTCTAGACCCAGCAATATATAATACACAGACAGACATTCACACATACACACACACACACACACACAGAGTATTACCATGAATTGTTGAGAACCTGTCACACTATGCTAAGGAAATCCAGCCATTTTGCTATAGATTTAAGTACCAGCCTCCTGTTCATAGCTCCCAATCTTTCTGACTGTAGCTGTAGTGCTCAAATATATATGCGTGCTTACAAACACATTCACAGCCCCTAAGACTGCTGCTTCAGAGTAGCAGTGACTACATTTTGTGAGATGTGTTTCTTTGTTGTTTTATTCAGACACTAGTTTAAAAAGAAAGTGGTTATGACCTACTGGACTAATCCTATTCTCTCTCAAGGATCCGTATTCTGAAACTTGGAAAATGTCCTGGAGAGAGAGTTAAGTTAATATCTGGGAGTCTTGATAAAGGAAATGCATGAAACAAAACAAATTTAAGACACCAGGAGAGATGGTTTAGTGGTCAAAAGCACCTGCTGCTCTTTCAGAGGATCCACTTTTGGATCCCAGCACCCATATAAGACACACTACAACCATCTATAGCTCCAGTCCCAGAAGATCTGACACACTTCTGGCCTCTGTGGGCACCTGACCTCACATGATGTGCACACATATATACAAAATACATTTTAAACAGGAATAAAGCAGTACCTGGTTCGTATTAGAAATTAGACAGTAGATCAGTCCTCATTTTTCATATATCTTCTCACTTCCTACTTTCTTTTCCCCACCCCTTCTGAACCCCATACTCATTGCACACAGTGTTTCAATGAGCAGAGACTCAATACATAGTTCCCAGGCTGTACACAGTAGATATGGCCCAGGTGGGTAAACCTTCAGCTGGGTCTTTAAGGCAACAGGCAACAGGACATGGAATAAAATTAACACCACAATCCATGCTTACAAAAATGACTTCAAAGACAAAGCACAGACTCAAAACAATACCAAAGATCTTCCCCATCCTCTTTTCTATTATTCAGAAACAAGGAAAATGAAGTTTCACAGGTAGACAGAGAGTGAGACTTGTACCTCAAAGTTCTGCTCCGTGAGGCTGCCACCTTTGCTCAGACTCTCCATGATGGCCTTATTCCGCAGGATGTCCTCCTCACTGAGGTGCTCTCTTCTTTTCCTTGATTCTAGAACAAGTCCATTCACCAGATAAAAGTCTGCCAAAAAGTTTCCTACTCTTTCCTAAAACAAAATCAAATAGTCCAAAATGACAGTTTAAAGGAAGGTTGATCTCAGATTTTAAAAAAGCATTGAGATCATAAAATTTCTCCATAAGTGTGTACCATGTAGGTGAAAATAAATATTCTGATATTTAAAGTCACCAAATTATTTTTGTAAGTTAAAAATACAATCATTCATTTCCAAACTACAAAGGGAAATTTAAAGTACAAAAAATGTATGCTAGTTAACCTGCAAATTAGGTAGTCTAAACAGAAGCACATTGGCATTCTTTCACTACCAAGTAGCACAAAGCAATCTTAGAAGATCACTGAACACACAATTTCAAATAACAAGGAGGGGTCAGGGGTAACACTGTTCCCATTTTATAGACAGAAAAGCAGAATTAAAATCCAGTCCATGCCACACTGGCCCTCTGATCTCTGACTGGGCAAACCTCCCAAGTTACTGCCGCTCACTGCTTTGAAAAAAAGCAGATACGAGTAGCCTTGCTCAATAATACATGTAAAGTGTTTACATCAGAGATGCAGGCACAGGTAAAAAGGCACCCAAAAGAGAGCAAACAGTTCTTTGCAGGGACGCCTCATTAATCATCCGACCCTGACCCACACTTCCAACCCCCACACACTCCCATGTAAAGTTACCTACTTATTAAAAACTTTACCTGAACCAGCTTCCCATCTTCACCTATATCCAGGCTGCCTATACCACCTTGCTGTGTCCAAAACTATGTGTATAGGACATCTCTTAAAACTCACCAGGAAGCCAAGCATTTTGAACAAGTTTCTACCTACAAAATGGGAACCATGGCATACTGACTCCCTCCTTACCTGTCAACGACTTAAGGAGGTCACCTAGCCGCTCCTCAAGAGCTTTTGGCTGCTTAGTTGTAACACTAGGTGGACAGCAGTTTCAATTTTTATCTTCTCTTGAAGTGATCCATCTAATGCTGCCCAGAAGAACAGAGTACAGACAAGTAAGACTTCAAAGCAACAAATGCACTGTAGTGTTGGACCCACAGCCAGGAGTCCAAAGTGCCACTTGTTGCCAAACAGCTTTGAGGGCTCAAAGGTCAAAATTAAGTGTGGCTAGGAGGTGGTTAACATAAAAAGGAACAGCACTTATCAAACAAAAACTATCCTATAAACAAAAATGTCAAGTATGTGCTGCTCATGATCTAGCCACTGCAATTCTTGCTGCCTATACTGTGCACTGCAAAGGCATGTGGAAGGGGGATAAATACAAAGGAGGAAATAGAAGCAATGTAAGCTATTCATCCATGTATCTAAAACTATGGCTGTAGGTAAGTACTGTAACACCTTCACTGTGTCACATGCAAGTTGCTAACAGGTGTAAGCAGCATTTATGTGTGAAGTAGAGGTTACCACCACACTCACGGACAGCCAATTCCAAAGCCTTTGACAACACTGTATTAAAGAGCATCAGTACAAAGCACAACACATTACTTACAGATAAGTATTTATGTGTGAAAAACACTAAAAAAGTCTACAGGGGTTCCAGTATCATAAACAGTGACCACCAGAGTTTCCTGACTTCATATGCAAAGCAGTATGATATTTAATCTTGTGATGGTCAACATGCTGCTGTGATGGCATCTTTAATACAATTGACACCAAATTAACAGACTCTGAAAAAGTAGATTTCCCTCTATAAACTGTGTGGGTCTTATCCAATCCTGAGTCTTAATAGCAAACACTAAGAATTCTAGAAGAAAATGCAATTCTGCTTTAAAACTGAACTTTTAAATTTTGCAACACAAAACCCCTGACAGTCTAGCAACAAATTTTTAACTCCAGACAATCCCAACTCTCCTCTTAATGTCCAGCCTACTATTCAGTTCAGACATGCAAAGTCCCCTAAGCACACAAGCCAATCCCCTTTAATGTCTCTCTGCACAACCTTCTCAGTTTTCTTCCCTTTTCTCCCATAGCTCACTCATCCTCTACACCCTTCATTTCTATCTTCTATGAGTTAATTTTAGTGAATACAAGGCTTATTTTTGTTTTTCTAATATGAAAACATTTACTTATTATGTTCAATAAGATATAACTTTAAAAAAATTAAATCTCACCCTTTACCTGATATGGCTCTTTTTTTTTTTTGGTTTTTCGAGACAGGGTTTCTCTGTATAGCCCTGGCTGTCCAGGAACTCACTCTGTAGACCAGGCTGGCCTCGAACTCAGAAATCCGCCTGCCTCTGCCTCCCAAGTGCTGGGATTAAAGGCGTGCACCACCATGCTGATATGGCTCTTATTGTTAAGTTTGTATTATTTAATTTTATGAATTTATAAATATTATTTTTAAATTTTTTCATTATCCATTTCATTCAAAATTATACCATGTATTTAATATATACTGGTGTTTTAGTGAAAACTCTTTCTTGGAAGGTAAGGCAGACAAGAAGAGTTCAAGTAAACTACACTTTCCCTGGGCTTTTCCAAGAATATAAGTGAACCCCATAACTATGCGTTGTTAACTACCTATGTGGATTCAAAAAAAAAAAAAAGAGAAACAATCTGCCTAAGGACAATTTCTATATTTCCATCATTATTTTGGTGATACTAGATAACAATTTTTTAAGTTCAAAAATATCTATATTTTTACATACTGTTTTATCTTCCCGAAAAAGCCATCCAGTTTGGGCACGTGTGAAAGAAATGGATTTGGTTGATAAAGTTGCAGAATAAATATCGCTGCTCATTAAAATATCAACTTCTTCTTCTGTTTCCATCTCTGACTCCTAGGTTGGGGCAAAAGTTAAAATAAGAATCTGGGTTTTCTTCAAAGATATTATAAATTTCAAAAGGTAAAAATACATAATTTCTGAGTAACATATTATTCATTCTAAAACCAGAAGTTTAAACTTTGTGTCTAATATCTTTAATTACTCAGAATTATGACTACAGAACTATAGGGTCTATTTATAAAAGTTTTGTTTACTTTAAATAAAAATAAATTAGCCTCGGGCTGGTGAGATAAAAATACCCGATTGCTCTTCCAAAGGGCCTGAGTTCAAATCCCAGCAACCACATGGTGGCTCACACAACCATCCATAACGAGATCTGACGCCCTCTTCTGGAGTGTCTGAAGAGAGCTACAGTGTGCTTACATATAATAAATAAATAAATCTTAAAAATAAATAGATATATAGATAGATAAATTAGCCTCCAGTTATTGCTATTGTGCGTGTATACACACACACACACAAATATATATATATATATATCCATCATTGTTGTCTGAATCTTTCCTTTTCGATAATTTCTAAGAGCAAGGGAGCTGACCATAATGGCCTTTATGTTTGGGGCACAGATGTTCAGAACTGAGGTATCATCTTAGTAGATTTTTCCTTTGATAAGTATGAAGTATCCTTCCCTGTCTCTTTTGATTAATTTTGGTTGAAAGTCTATTTTATTAGATATTAAGATGGCTACTCCAGCTTGTTTCTTGTATCCATTTGCTTGGAAATATTTTTTCCAGTGCTTTACACTGATGTAATGTCTATCTTTATTGCTGAGGTGTGTTTCTTATTTGCAGCAGAATAATGGACTGTTTTCACATCCATTCTGATAGCCTGTGTGTGTGTGTGTGTGTGTTAAATTGGGGAATTGAATCCATTGATGTAGAGAGATATTAATGAACAGTAATTGTTATTTCCTGTTATTTTGATTGGGGGGAGGGGGTCCATGCCCATGTGTCCTGTGCTGAAGGTGCAACGACTTTTAAGAGTTTGAGCAGTGATGCTAAGGAGTAATATATAGATGGGCCTATGTTCACAGTGCCAAAGATGCAAAGAAATCAGATTTTAAATGCAAGGAAATTAGATTTTTGAGCAGCAGTCCTTAAACAGGAATACAGTAGGTTCTTGTACTTGCAGATCAGTGTGCTGTTTATGCTGTCTGAAGGAGTACATTAATGTCATATGAGGACATGTGCATGCTATGTGCAAACATCATGCAACTGTGTGCCTCTTGAGACTGAAGCATGTCAAGGTTTTAGTACCTCTGGATAGTTCCAGAATCAAACTATTGGAGACACTAAATGCAGATACCAGTTGTTTATTATCAAATGCAAACTAACTGCTTACTAACTGCTTGTTGAAGGAATATAATTAACAGCAGATCATTTTCAGTGAGGGGTCAAGAGATGGTCCTTGATTTATATAGATGGATTTCTGTTCCTAAAGCTTGTCTGAACTCAAAAGGAATTATCTTACAGTGTTCAGTACCCAAGCTGACCTATACAAAATTTGGTTCGGAGTATTTGATTTATCTTCTCAGCCTATTGCTACCAAAGTATTTCTTTAGAAAACTTTGCTCAGTATTTGTGTTACCCAGGAATCTATTTTCACCCATTATTCACTAGCACTAATGTCAGGATTTTGTACCCTCTGTTTGTAACGGCAGTGAGGATGGTATTGGTATAATTCCCGGTTATGCTGTAGACTCAGTTGTAGCCATGAGCTTTTCTACTCAGACTCTTTGTTCCCAGAATAACAAGACTTAATTATTTATGAGTAAATACCTAGGTTATAAGCTTCTCACATGATTTCCTTGCCTCTAATTTATTTTGAATCCTAGGTGAAACCTATCATCTGTAATCTATAAAGAGAGATACTAATTTGCATATATTATTTTTATTTGCAGCATTAAAAACTATAAAGCACTTAGATTTTAACCCTAATTAAGGGTCAATAGATTCCAGTGACTGTTACTACACACTGCTACCCATAGCACCTGGCAGCTCCTAGCAGCTATGGCATGTGTAATGGGGAAAGGGCAGGAGGGAAGGCAACTCCGGGTGGCTTATAGCAAAAGGAAAAAACGAATAAAATAGATTCACCAAAATTTGGTCGAATCGATACCTTATTTAAAAATCTGTGACCCTCTGTTGCTGACTGCAGCAGACTGTGAGGTAACTTTTCTGGCTTTTAAGGCGTTGACACTTTCTCTCACTGCAGTCAGATCTTTTTCCCAAATGGCCTGTCCTTACTCTTCCTTTCCTGACTTCATTCACCTGGCTCCTCTCCAGAGAATACCCTTGCTTCTTCTTCTTCTCTCCTGTAAATCTATATTTCTTGGTATGAGTTAGAAAACTATTTCATTAGTGCACATACAATGTTAACTATAAAATCCAATCTAAGACACATGATGTGGGAATGAACAAGACAGGTAAACATGAAGGGAAGAACTTTAAAATCATCTGCAGAACACTGAGGAGGCTGAGGCAGGAGAAGCACTTGAGCTCAGGAGTTCTCCCCACCTCAAAATAAAAACACAGGAACTATCTGCATGGCTCCTGGTGACACACAGATGTTGAGAGACCCCTGGTTTGCAGCAGAAAAAAGGAATGGATGAGGTGTAATTCAACATACAGCAGAACCAAAAGGGAGAAGAGGGGGAGGTAAAGGAGCCCAAGGTGGAAAGCGGAGCCTCTGTTTGGGGCTGTGTAGACATCAGTGACAGTAGCAGCTCAGTTGGTCAGATAACAGATGGCAAAAGGGTCTCTTTGTTAGCAGAGACTCAACATGAGAGCCAGTGAAAACTAGGAGAAGCCAAGGCCACTAGCCTAGGGATCACCTGAACTCTACTAGAGAAACAAGAAACTAGGAGGTAGATGGTTGCAATAAAGAAACTAAAGCTTTTCAAATCAACCACAGTAATTACACTTATGCTTTAAATGAAGCAATTATACAGAGGCTTTAGTAAATACAAACACATTTTCAACCCTTTAGGGAAATATTAATTAGACATGCTCACCTCGTGGTGTATTCGCTGATAAACTTTTTGTTCATTGTCTAACACTACAAAAGACTCAGAGGGTGCAGCATCCCCATTGAAGATGAAGCTTAGATCCCCTCGTTGGCACTTCATGTCAGTAAAGTCTATGAGAGTTGTGTCAAGCCTATAAAAGACGGGCAGGTAATAATGGACAGAATTTGATAAAACTTTATTAATAATATGTAAGCTTTGTGCCTCTTAAGCTTAAACATGTCAATATCACAGTCCAACTTAGAATTTGTAGATAAAAACTAAATTTAAAATGTTATTGAAAATAGCATTTGAATACATACTCTATTATCTCTATTTCCTTTTTCTGAACACTTAGTTAACCAAGAAAGAAAGAAAAGGCCCCATGGTGATACTACCCTCCCTGTACCACTGCTTCTTCATTTCCTCTGCTGTACTTCTATAGGGAAGGCAGAAAGGGAAAGATTTCCTCAGGATCCTATCACTAGCTCAACACAGTACTCAAGATAGGCACAGATGTATTGGACCATAGTCTTAAACTGAGCATGCCATTCTGATTTATAATCATCTCTTACACCTAATCACCAAAGCACACCTTACTTAGTCTGCCCTTCAGCCTTACCAATCATGTCAACCTACTGCAAAACCATAGGGCTTTCTATTGGACTTTCCAGATTTAGCCAACCACCATCTTTTTTTAAACCTTCCTGCCAGGTATGGTGGAATGCTTCTTTAATCCTATCAGAGGTAAGTGGATCTCTTTGAGTTTGAGGCCTACCTGGTCTACATAGTTGAGTCTATGACAGCCAGAGAGAGCTGTCTTGAGAAACCCTGTCTTGAAAAAACAAACAAACAAACAAACAAACAAATAATAGCAAAAAAACCCACAACTAAAAAACAAGCAAACACCCCAATGTTCCCATTGTCTGAAAGCTTCATGGATTATAATCAGTATTAGTTGTCAACCTGATAGAGTCTAAAATCATATGTGAAGAACTGTCTAAATCAGGCTGGCCTCTGGCAATGTCAGTGGGAGACTGTCTTGACTATCTTAATTGTTACAAGAAGACCGATCGTGAAAGAAGAAGATACCATTTCCTGGTTCTGTGATCTCAACTTGTCTTTAGAGTAGAAAAAGTAAGCATGAATATGTTTCTCTCTGCTCTGGACTACAGATGGGATATGACTACTGCTTCAAGATTCGGCCACTGGGACTTCCCTACAATGATGGACTGTTCCCTGGAATTATAAACTAAAATAAACTCTTTTCCTCAACTTATTTTTGTTACGGTATTTTTGTCTTAATAAAGTTTTATTTACTTTTATTATTTTAAATTACATGTGTAGTATGTGCACGAGTTCAGGTGTTCAGAGACCAAAGATGTTGAATGCCCCTGGAGCTAAAGTTACAGAAGACTGTAAGCCACCTGATGTGGGTACTGGGAATTGAACTCTTCAGAATGTATCCTTGATCACTGAGCCATCAACCCAGCCCTAACCAGGATATTTTTATCACAGTAACAGAAAGCAAGCTAGGACAGAAATCAATTTCTACCACACATTAATATACCTATACACCTATATGTTTACTGATTCCACAAGTAACCTGGACCTGCTGTGGTCTAGCTGAATGGTGTGGTCTCAGACATTCCACATATCACTAGTTGAAATTGGGAAAACAGGGGCTGGTGAGATGGCTCAGTGGGTAAGAGCACCCGACTGCTCTACCGAAGGTCCAGAGTTCAAATCCCAGCAACCACATGGTGGCTCATAACCATCCGTAACAAGATCTGACGCTCTCTTCTGGAGTGTCTGAAGACAGTTATAGTGTACTTACATATAATTAATAAATAAGTCTTTTAAAAAAAAAAAAAAGAAAGAAATTGGGAAAACAATGGGATTAAAGAGTTTACCACTACCCTTGAATTATTCAATCTTATATTAAGGCTTATATTATAGGTTACTAGTCCAGGTTCACTTACCAGTTGCTCAACAGTCTTTAATCTCAGAAATTGCTTATCACAGCTATCAAGAAAGGATCATCACACTCTCTGAGTCTCACTGTGCGAGATCTAGGTCAGTTTTTAATGCAATTGTTTATTTGGTTGACTTGTCAAGTTTTATCACAGATAAGGCAAAATGGACTGGCTTTCTTGATTTCTATTCACAGGAAAAACCTCAACTATGAACCCTAGCTCACAAGACACATCAATAGTAACTATGGCTATATGTAATTTAACATCAAAACTAACAACTTTTAAGGACAAAAAGTTTATACTATTAACAATTTCATCAAGACAATGGGATGAACTTAAGCAAAGAACCAAGTATGGTCTCTATACCCATGGTAAATGCATACCACAAAGAAGTAAATATGAGGGCTTAATCAGTGATTAAGAGCGCTGGCTGCTCTTGCAGAGAACCTGGGTTCAATTCTCAGCTCACAACTATCTGTAACTCTAGTTTGAGCAATCTGGCACCTTCTCCCGGCCTCCATGGGTAACAGGCACACAAGTGGTACCCAGACACAATATGCATACACATAACTCTAAAAAATAAAAATATAAGGTGTGGTGACATACACCTTTGATCCAAGCATTTGGAAAGCAGAAGCTTCTCTTGAGTTTAAATCTAGTTGATCTACAGAGCAAATACCAGGACTGCCAGGACTACACAGAAAAACTGTCTTGAAAAACCAAAACAGAAAAAAGAAAATGCATTTAAAAAATTGAGTGTAGTCTCTATGTGTACAGCAAAGATACCATAAAAAAGTGCAAATAGTCTCCATGTGCATGGTACACATATACCATCAAGAAGCAAGTATGAACACAGCCCCAGTTGAGGCATGGGGCCACCCACACATCCTCAAAATTTTTGGCCCAGAATTGTTCCTGTCTAAAGGAAATGCAGGGACAAAAATGGAGAAGAGACCGAAGGAAAGGCTGTCCTATGACTGGCCCAACTTGGGATCCATCCCAGGCAGAGGCACCAAAACAAACCCTGACACTATTATTGATGCCATGTTGTGCTAGCAGACAGGAGCCTAACATGGCTGTCCTCTGAGAGGCTCTACTAGCAGCTGAGACAGATGCAGATACTTACAGTCAACCACTGGACTAAGGTTGGGGACCCCTATGAAAGAGTTAGGTGAAGGACTAAAGGAGCTGAATGAGATTGCAACCCCCTAGGAAGAACAACAGTATCAACTAATTCAGACACCCCTCAGAGCTCCCAGAGACTAAGCAACCAATCAAAGAGCAGACATGGGCTGGTCTGTGGTCCTCAGCACATATGCAGCAGAGGACTGCCTCATCTGGCCTCAGTGGGGGAGGATGCACTTAATACTGTTGAAACTTGATGCCCCAGGGAAGAGAGATGCTGGGTGGGGGTGGGGGGAATGGAATGGATCGAGGAATGGGGAAATACCCTCTCAGAAGCAAAGGGGAGGGGGAAATGTAGTGAAGAACTTGGGGAGGAGAGACTAGGAAGGGGGCAACATTTGTAATGTAAATATATAAAATAATAATAATAATAATAATAATAATAATAATAATAATAAATAATAATAAAAAGATCTATTTTTTTTTAAAGGTGGGGTTGAAGAAATGGCTCAGTGGTTAAGAGCACTGGTTGCTCTTCCAGAGGTCCCAAGTTCAATTCCCAGCAACCACATGGTGGTTCACAACCATCAGTAATGGAATCTAATGCCCTCTGCTAGTGTGGCTGAAAACAGCGACAGTGTACTCATACATAAAATAAATAAATCTTTTTAAAAATTTTTTTTAAAAAGATTTAAAAAAAAAAGCCAAGTACGGTTACCATGTGCACACATAAAGACCATAAGAAAATAAGTGTGGCTCTATGTGTACACTATAAAGAAGTGAGCATGGTGCCAAGCGATGGTGGCACATGCAGGTGGATCTCTATGAGTTCTAGGCCAGCCTGATCTACAAAGTGAGTTCCAGGATAGCTAACTCTATACCCTGTCTTGAAAAATACAAAAGAGAAAAAAAA